>NW_027008865.1:0-67552 GCF_036934945.1 Oncorhynchus masou masou
CCCTGTGGCAGGTCTGTCTGCTCGTCATAAAAGGAGTGTTTGGGAGGGCTATTTGCTACAGTATTTTAATGTTTGGGAGGGCTATTTGCTACAGTTTTTTTAAACTGTCCCACATGGCACCCTATTCCCTTGACATTGAAAGTCAATATATATAAAAAATATAAAAATAAATAAAAAGAGTTCTTAACAGGGCCTGTTTTTTTTTACCCTCGCAGGTGTCGTCTCCTTCAGACATGAGCTCGTCGTCAGAGCAGATGTTGAGCACGTTAACCAGCATCTCTTTGTGGCCTCTCTCTCTCACTACCTACCTGTTTGTGACCTCTCTCTCTCTACCCTCCCTCACTACCTTACCTGCTCTTTCCATGACATAGACCAGTAGTTCCCAACCAGGGGTACTGGGACCCATGGTGGAACCTGACCTATCCACACGGGGCACTTGAGAAGACTCATGAGGCCATAGATGTCACGACCCCGCCGCAGTCTCTCCTGCCTGTTGGGGCGGTGCTCGGCGGTCGTCGTCACCGTCCTACTAGAAGTTGGCTCTCCTGCCTGTTGGGGCGGTGCTCGGCGGTCGTTGTCACCGTCCTACTAGAAGTTGGCTCTCCTGCCTGTTGGGGCGGTGCTCGGCGGTCGTCGTCACCGTCCTACTAGAAGTTGGCTCTCCTGCCTGTTGGGGGCGGTGCTCGGCTGTCGTCGTCACCGTCCTACTAGAGTTGGCTCTCCTGCCTGTTGGGGCGGTGCTCGGCCAGTCGTTGTCACCGGCCTACTAGAAGTTGGCTCTCCTGCCTGTTGGGGCGAGTGCTCGGCGGTCGTCGTCACCGGCCTACTAGAAGTTGGCTCCCCTGCCTGTTGGGGCGGTGCTCGGCAGTCGTCGTCACCGGCCTACTAGAAGTTGGCTCTCCTGCCTGTTGGGGCGGTGCTCGGCAGTCGTCGTCACCGGCCTACTAGCCGCCACCAATCCCTTTTCCTTTTTCTGTTTGTTTTGTCTTATTAGTGCCACCTGTGTCTTATGTTTTTCCTGATGTGCTTCCTTATATAAGCCTAGTAAACCCGCCCTTGTTTTGTGCGGATTCATTTTGTGTTACATGTTTTGTCGTTGGGTGTGTTAGTGCTCCGGACCGTGTACCCTGTTTTTTTGGGTTGGTCAGTATTTTTATCCCTGTGTTTTGGGCATTGTATTTTGGTGCCATATTAAAGTGCACTTTTCCCTTTTGGAACTCTCTGCGCCTGATTCTTACCTCACACACCCAGTCAGCCGTGACAATAGACCGACTAATTAAATACACAGATGAGAGTTCAGTTCAGGGTACTCCGGGCAGAGCTAAATTCAGTTGGTGGTACAGTAACTGAAAAGTTTGGGAACCACTAACGTGACCAGGTGAATCCAGTGAAAGCTAGGATCCTTATTGATGTCACTTGTTAAATCCACATCTCAATCAGTGTAGGTGGATACAGGAATTTCCTAAATTAAAAGTTAATATGCTGGTGTTTTTATTTATTATGTATTTATTTATTTTTTTAAAGAATATTAAGAGGGCCAAATAAAATGATCTACGAACAAATTCAGCTGCCAGTTGGTGAACCCTGTACTACAGTATTATACAAAGTGGACAAAAAAGAAGCTCAGTGAAACTTCCCAGACAAGCATGAATTCCCATCATCATCCTCATTATCTCTTACAGAGAAATCCTCCCTGAATCACAGATACTCTCATTTGATAATATATACATTCTCTCTCTCTCTCTCTCTCTCTCTCTCTCTCTCTCTCTCTCTCTCTCTCTCTCTCTCTCTCTCTCTCATATTCACATAGTGTGTGTCCCACATGGCACCCTATTCCCTATCTAGTGCTTTACTTTTAGTGCACACTCTATTCCCTATATAGTGCACTACTTTTGCAAGGGTGCCTCAGAAGCAGTGAGAGACAAGAGAGACATTTGGGGAGACACACATGAGACACAGCAAAGGACAAGACTGTATGATTCCACTCTCCCCTTGTGTCAAAGGCTGGAGCACTAGGGAGCACAAGGCGAGCATTAGTCTGACTAGGAGCACTAGGAGCACTAGCACAAGCAGCACGAGCACTAGGCTGACTAGGAGCACTAGGAGCACTAGCACTACGAGCACAAAGAGCACAAGGGGAGCACTAGGCTAACTCGGAGCACTAGGGCTCACTAGGAGCACTAGGAGAGCACTAGGAGCTCTAGGGAGCACAAGGAGCTCTAGGGAGCACTATGAGCACTAGGAGCAGCCTCAGCATGTTTCTCTCTCCCTCACGCTAGCAGCTAGCTGATGCACTATTCAATGGTTCTGCTTGGTCATGGCTGTGTCCCCAAATGGCACCTATTCATTTACATGTTAAGAATTTAGCAGACGGCTCTTATTCAGAGCGACTTACAGTTAGTGCATTCATCTTAAGATAGCTATATCACAGTCATAAAATAAAGTCCCTCAATAACGTAGCTATCAGTAGAGTCAGGCCTGGGGGGGTCAAGTGCAGTGCAGTATGTAGGGAGTAGTGTGCCTTTTGGGATGCACTTGGGAAAATCTCTGATCTATGGGAACAACGCTCAACCCTGCATTCAGAGACTGTCTACACCCAGAGAACAACCTGGTTGTCTCTGTTCTGGTTCAGTGAGCTACTGCAACAAATCCTGCCCCTGAATCGCTCTACCACAGAGTGAAATACACTACAAAGGGACGAGGGTAGAGGAGACTTTTAAACTTGTACTACAGACAGCAAGTCATGAATAATGACTACATTTCACACAGCAGTCTGGAACACTGCGGTACAGTGTGGCCGGGGGAGTAAATGTAGCTTCAGCATTCAACTGTTTTACGTAAAACAAAAGACATTGGTTCAACCACCCATGGTTCCACAGTATCCTCACCATTTAACCTTACAGGCACACAGGGATCATCACAGGAATGTACACACATGATACACATCACCCTGGCATCACAGCCCTTACATAAGACCTCAACGTGACCTGGCACTCCGATTGGGAAAGAGAAAGAAAACAACAGTGGGGTGAATGGAGAGAGAGAGGAGGGAGAAGGGAGGGGGTGAATGGAGAGAGAGGGGGGAGAGGGAGGGGTGAATGGAGAGAGAGTGGGAGGGAGAGAGGAGGGGTGAATGGAGAGAGAGAGGGAGGGAGAGGGAGGGGGTGAATGGAGAAAGAGAGGGAGGAAGAGAGAGGAGAGGGGTGAACGGAGTGAGAGGGAGGGAGAGAGGAGGGGTGAATGGAGAGAGAGAGGGAGGAAGAAAGGAGGGGTGAATGGAGAGAGAGAGGGAGGAGAGAGGAGAGAGAGAGAGCAAATTTGTCTGATGGTGTGTGTCTGACAGCCCCCTCCCAGTCAGACACTCATTCTGTGGTTCTGTGACTGTGCTGTGGCCCTTTGAGTGGGCTAGCACAGCCCTCCTCCGTACAAAGACCTCATTGAATGTGGCATTGCATTAGCATGTTAAACAGCCCTGGATTCATCTCTGAACCGCTGACTGACAACCTATATCATCTCCGTAATTACTCCATACTGCAAGCTGGAGCCAGCCAGGGACAGAGCCAAGGAGAGAGGGAGGGAGACTGTTTGGAGGAGTGTGGGTGGGGGCAGGTAGGGGGTATGTGTAGGGAGAGGGAGAGAGGAGAGAGAAAGGGAGATGTACAGTGTAATGTTTACTGTTAATTTTTTATTGTTTATTTCACTTTTGTTTATTATCTATTTCACTTGCTTTGACAATGTAAACATATGTTTCCCATGTCGAGAGAGAGAGAGAGAGAGAGAGAGAGAGAGAGAGAGAGAGAGAGAGGGAGAGGTTGTGTGATAGTGTGTGTCTGCAAACACTCTCCCAGTCCAACACATTTACAGTCTAGCAGAGTGATGTTTTAGAAATATTTCCACACTATGAGGTTGGGATAATATTGTGAAAATTATGATAATGCCCTTTAGTGTAAGAACTGTTTTAAAAGAACTCCTGAAATTTCAGCCTAGCAAAATTCTTGCTTTAGAAAGGGGTTGCTCTTTGCTAAAAGAACTGAAAAGCTATGTGGGTTTTCTTTTTAACCATTTTAATTGAAAACAATCACAGTAAGGTACTTAATTGTTACCTAGAAATGATTTGATATTGAGAAAAGATTGCTGCATTGGGCCTTTAAGGCAGCATTATAAGGGAAACAATTACTGACTATTTGATGATATCTACCTCAGACTGAGAAAGGCAAGGATAATGGTTCCATGTGAATCACACAGCTAGTAGACTATAGCAGGTGAGACTTAATGCAGGGTGAAGTCATGTTAGAAGTGTGTGCTGTTTACAAAGCACAAGCATGGTGTCATGACGTTGACCCTTTGGGTATAGCAACCCCATCCCCCTCTCCCTGCCACCCCTTCCTCCTTCAACTAGGTTGCTGTGGTCAGAGAGATGCCGTAAATTCCTGAGAATCTCCTCGTGGACATTTCATGGAGCACAAAGGAAATCCTTCCACCTCACAGAACTTGAGGTACGAACAAATTTCCTGTTCCGGAGAAAGTATAAAAGATCGGTGAAGAATCCAGCTACGAACTGGTCCGTTTGTCACAACTTGGGAAGCTCATAATAGCCCCAGATATAAGGTTTACATCTAATTGTTGTATAAGATTGAATGAGTGAGTATGATACTGTTTACACAATTTTACAATGTGATTTTGGACTGTTTAATGAAGGAAAACTCAAAAGGAAATTGGATTTGAACTAAATCAGAGGACCGACCCTGAGCCCAGTTAGGGTCAGACATCCTGGGACAGCCCTTTTCTGCCATTTCCAATAAAAAACCCACTCGGGTTTTCGATCAGTAGACCAAGCTTACCTCAATTACGAGATGGCTAAGGGTTGCAGACCATGTTTTTCTCCATTAGGAGTACAAAGGTTGTAGACCATTGCTGAATCTTTTAACCATACCACATGGTTAAACTCTTAGACTATCGATACCGACAGAATAAGAACAAGTCTTTGATATTAATCACTAGTCTAGGAATTCGGTATCATTGAACGTGAAGAACGACAACCACCGAAACATCCATTCTATAACAATTGTCACTTTGAACTATCCCCTCTAACCAAGACAGAGAGAGCGATGGAGAGAGACGGACAATTCTACGAAAGACACAAACTTTTCACCAGCGATCAAGACGACACACTGAGCGTAAATATATATATATTGATTGCAATTGTTCCCGAATGAGTGAGCGTTCATGTGTAAAGGATAGGCATTTCAATTGTTATAATTATCACTCTGTAGTGACTTCTTAGTCGACCCCCACTTCCCCTTTTGTCGAACAAGCCGCCATGCCGGTTAAGCCCACTAGGTCACATTCTCCTATCATTACATTTACCTTGTTTGTTTGTTTATGCATTTCTGTGAATTACTTAGTTCGTAATAAATTAAGGATTTAAGACAATTGATGAATGGGTTCGTGCAGATAACCAACTATTTACAACGTTTGGAATGAGACTAACGTGAGGTAAAGTAAATAATTCATTAATTCGAAGACTAATTGATCAGATAAAATATCTGAAAAGTTATTTTAGGAAATGATAACTTTGTAATCTGAATATTTTCCTTGGTGCCCTGACTTCCTAGTTAATTAGTTACATGATTAATCAGTTGATCCGTAGTAACTAATTACAGAGAATCTTTGATAAAAACTATCAGTCTTCAGTTAATGATAGTAAAGAAACGACAGTGGATACAGCACATACTGTAGCTCAGGTGTTTCTCTGCATCAGCCTTGTACCACCTCACACTCACTATTCCTATGCTAAGCTTTCCTGCCTTTGTATCTAGAGATTACTCTCTACCTCTCTCCATTTTCTTCTAATCTCCAACTTCCTTTTCCTCATTCTATGCCTCACTAAAAACCCCTGCTCTTTCCTGTTCTTTCACGCACCCTTCATCACCCTCATTCTCCCTCCATTAGCATCGCTTGTTCTGGCTCCCTCTTCCTTGCTCTCCTCTCCTCTTTCTCTCCCCCCCTCTCTCTCTCTCTCCTCATATTTTCTCTCTCTCCTCTCTCCCCTCTCTCTCCTCTCTATCTTCCTCTTCATCTCTCTCACTCTCAACCCCTCTGCAGTAAATGGTGATTGATCAAACATTGTGCCAGTGATGGCAGAGAAGGAAGGATGCGGAAAATATGGTTATCCTGTGTCCGCGTGCCACGCATCCCAAATCAGCCCTCCCTCTATCCTCTACTATCTCCTATTTCCTTACCTCTCTTTCATCTCAACCCTTCCTCTCTTCTCTCCTATCTTGTCACCTTCCTCTCCTCTACTCCTCTTCCACTCCTCTCCTCTCCCTCTCCATTCTACATTCTCTCACCTTCCTCTCCCCACCCCTTCCACTCTTCTCTCTCCCTCTCCCCTCTCTCTCTCATTCCTTCCTTCCTTTCTCCTCTCTCCTCTTTACTCTCCCTTCTTCAAGTGTGACATGATGCAGTAACACACTAGTGAGGTCTGTTCATTATCACCAGAGTAGCAGACAACCTCCTCCTAAAACCACATTGGAACAGGAGATCAAGAGATTTCACGAGATTCCTCTCCTAGGACATTCTCCTCCAACGTGTTTTGAGAAGGAGAAGTAGGGAGAGGACATGAGGACGAATTGGGAAAGAGTCTGTGTATGTGTCTGTGTTCGTCCCAACAGGATCTTGAAGCCTCTGAGAGGTAAGCCTACAGAGTTACAGAGTACAGCCACGTTTCCAACCATGAGAATAGGGCATTGATGACTCCATGCTTGATATGTCACAGAGAGCTATGAACTATATGGTCCATAACAGCCACATTCCACATGTTCTCGTTAGGGTTAGAGAGAGGGTCAGATGGGGTGAAAATATGTAACAGCATAATATATCAACATTATATTATAAGTAACAGCATAACATATCAAAATTATACTATAAGTGTTGCGTTCCCAGTTTCTGTGTTGTTTTGGGTTTGAATGTGTCTGTATATGTGTATTTCAGAAATGGCTTCCTGGATTCCAAGCAGCTGATTGGTCGGCCTCATCGACGATTGGAGCTCGACGATTGAGAGAGACAGCTGTTTTCAATTACCAACTCCTTCTCCAGCTGGATAAAAGCCAGTGTTCCTTTGTCAGGAGGAGAGAGCTTCTGTGTATGTGCTGTGTTGGTTGTTGTCTGGTAAATTTGTTGTAAACTATTTTGTAGCTGGTCCTGCAGAGGTATGTGTTTGCGATAGTACCTAGTGTTTTTGGTTTAGGAAGGAACCTTGGGAGAGTTTTGTCAAGAGGCCCGTGGGCATACATGTACCTGTAGTATGTACTGTCTATGCACACTAGGTAAGACCTGGGCAGACCCCCCTGTATTTTGGGTAGCGCATCAGGTGGCGTTAAGAATAGGTAAGTAGTGGGTAGGTCTGTAAGGTAGGAGAGGGGACTCTAACTTTTACTTTCTTTGCTTTGGCTCCGTCCAGCCCCTTTTCCCCACATTGACTGTGTTAAGGAAATAAATTCTCTGTAAACAGTCATATTCTCTGCCTCTGTCATCCTTACCTGCACCTACAATCACATACCTCTTTTATTCCACTGGGAATTGTGTAGCAGGATGTTGCGTTCGCTCCAGGAGACATAAGTAACAGCATAATACACTGCTCAAAAAAATAAAGGGAACACTTAAACAACACAATGTAACTCCAAGTCAATCACACTTCTGTGAAATCAAACTGTCCACTTAGGAAGCAACACTGATTGACAATAAATTTCACATGCTGTTGTGCAACCGGAATAGACAACAGGTGGAAATTATAGACAATTAGCAAGACACCCGAAATAAAGGAGTGGTTCTGCAGGTGGTGACCAGACCACTTCTCAGTTCCTATGCTTTCTGGCTAATGTTTTGGTCACTTTTGAATGCTGTCAGTGCTTTCACTCTAGTGGTAGCATGAGACGGAGTCTACAACCCACACAAGTGGCTCAGGTAGTGCAGCTCATCCAGGATGGCCCATCAACGCGAGCTGTGGCAAGAAGGTTTGCTGTGTCTGTCAGCGTAGTGTCCAGAGCATGGAGGCGCTACCAGGAGAAAGGCCAGTACATCAGGAGACGTGGAGGAGGCCGTAGGAGGGCAACAACCCAGCAGCAGAACCGCTACCTCCGACTTTGTGCAAGGAGGAGCAGGAGGAGCACGACCAGAGCCCTGCAAAATGACCTCCAGCAGGCCACAAATGTGCATGTGTCTGCTCAAATGGTCAGAAACAGACTCCATGAGGGTGGTATGAGGGCCCGGCGTCCATAGGTGGGGGTTGTGATTACAGCCCAACACAGTGCAGGACGTTTGGCATTTGCCAGAGAACACCAAGATTGGCAAATTCGCCACTGGCGCCCTGTGTTCTTCACAGATGAAAGCAGGTTCACACTGAGCACATGTGACAGACGTGACAGTGTCTGGAGACGCCGTGGAGAACGTTCTGCTGCCTGCAACATCCTCCAGCATGACCGGTTTGGCGGTGGGTCAGTCATGGTGTGGGATGGCATTTCTTTGGGGGGCTGCACAGCCCTCCATGTGCTCGCCAGAGGTAGCCTGACTGCCATTAGGTACCGAGATGAGATCCTCAGACCCCTTGTGAGACCATATGCTGGTGCGGTTGGCCCTGTGTTCCTCCTAATGCAAGACAATGCTAGACCTCATGTGGCTGGAGTGTGTCAGCAGTTCCTGCAAGAGGAAGGCATTGATGCTATGGACTGCCCGCCCGTTCCCCAGACCTGAATCCAATTGGGCACATCTGGGACATCATGTCTCGCTCCATCCACCAACGCCACGTTGCACCACAGACTGTCCAGGAGTTGGCGGATGCTTTAGTCCAGGTCTGGGAGGAGATCCTCAGGAGACCAACCGCCACCTCATCAGGAGCATGCCCAGGCGTTGTAAGGAGGTCATACAGGCATGTGGAGGCCACACACACTACTGAGCCTCATTTCGACTTGTTTTAAGGACATTAAGGACATCAAAGTTGGATCAGCTTGTAGTGTGGCTTTCCACTTTAATTTTGAGTGTGACTCCAAATCCAGATTTCCATTGATAATTTGTGTGTGATTTTGTTGTCAGCACATTCAACTATGTAAAGAAAAAAGTATTTAATAAGAATATTTCATTCATTCAGATCTAGGATGTGTTATTTTAGTGTTCCCTTTATTTTTTGAGCAGTGTATATCAAAATCGTTCTGTATCCTAGAGATGAATGTACTCTGGTGCAAATCAATCCCAGAACAACAGCAAAGGACCCTTGTGAAACTGCAGGGGAAACAGGTACAGAAGTATCTATATCCACAGTAAAACCAGTCCGATATCGACATAACCTGAAAGGCCGCTCAGCAAGGAAGAAGCCACTGCTCCAAAACTGCCATAAAAAAGTTAGACTACGGTTTGCAACTGTACATGGGACAAAAATTGTACTTTTTCGAGAAATGTCCTCTTGTCTGAAACAAACATAGAACTGGAGGTAGCATCATGTTGTGGGGTTGCTTTGCTGCAGGAGGGACTGGTGCACTTCATAAAATAGATGGCTTCATGAGGAAGGTAAATGATGGATATATTGAAGCAACATCTCAAGACATCAGTCAGGAAGATAAAGCTTGGTCTCATATGGTCTTTCAAATGGACAATGACCCCAAGCATACTTCCAAGGTTGTGGCAAAATGGCTTAGGGACAAAGTCAAGGTATTGAGCGTCTATCACAAAGCCCTGACTCAATCCTATAGAACATTTGTAGGCATGACTGAAACAGCGTGTGCAAGCAAGGAGGCATACAAACCTGACTCCGTCACACCAGCTCTGTCAGGAGGAATGGGCCAAAATTCAACAAACTGATTGTGGGAAGCTTGTGGAACGCTACCTGAAACATTTAAGCCACGTTCAACAATTTAAGGGCAAAGCTACCAAATACTAATTGAGTATGTAAACTTCTGACCCACTGGGAATGTGATGAAAGAAATAAAAGCTGAAATAAATCATTCTCTCTACTATTATTCTGACATTTCACGTTCTTAAAATAAAGTGGTTATCCTAACTGACCTAAAACAGGGAATATTGACTTGGATTAAATTTCAGGAATTGTGAAAAACTGACCTGAAATGTATTTGGCTAAGGTGTATGTAAACTTCCCACTTCAACTGTAAATGGTTTATCAAAAGTCTATTCGAAATCATATACAGACTCACTCGAGGCTTTTTAAATGCAGTATAGTTCACTGGTGCAATATAAAACAGGTCTATAGAAGTTAAATAGCAGCACATTTCATGGTCATTCTGCCATTAAGAAATACATAAAGTAGACTGACCATGCTGCTCCTATAGACTGGCTATGTGCCATGCTTCTCCTACAGAGTGGCCATGCTTCTCCTATAGAGTGGCTATGTGCCATGCTTCTCCTACAGACTGGCCATGCTTCTCCTACAGAGTGGCCATGCTTCTCCTATAGAGTGGCTATGTGCCATGCTTCTCCTATAGAGTGGCTATGTGTCATGCTTCTCCTACAGACTGGCCATGCTTCTCCTATAGAGTGGCTATGTGTCATGCTTCTCCTACAGACTGGCCATGCTTCTCCTACAGACTGGCTATGTGCCATGCTTCTCCTACAGGCTGGCCATGCTTCTCCTATAGAGTGGCTATGTGCCATGCTTCTCCTACAGACTGGCCATGCTTCTCCTATAGAGTGGCTATGTGCCATGCTTCTCCTACAGGCTGGCCATGCTTCTCCTATAGACTGGCTATGTGCCATGCTTCTCCAATAGAGTGGCCATGCTTCTCCTATAGAGTGGCTATGTGCCATGCTTCTCCTATAGAGTGGCTATGTGCCATGGTTCCCCTACAGGCTGGCCATGCTTCTCCTATAGAGTGGCTATGTGCCATGCTTCTCCTATAGAGTGGCTATGTGCCATGCTTCTCCTACAGGCTGGCCATGCTTCTCCTATAGAGTGGCTATGTGCCATGCTTCTCCTATAGAGTGGCCATGCTTCTCCTATAGAGTGGCTATGTGCCATGCTTCTCCTATAGAGTGACTATGTGCCATGCTTCTCCTACAGGCTGGCCATGCTTCTCCTATAGAGTGGCTATGTGCCATGCTTCTCCTATAGAGTGGATATGTGGCATGCTTCTCCTACAGGCTGGCCATGCTTCTCCTATAGAGCGGCTATGTGCCATGCTTCTCCTATAGAGTAGCTATGTGCCATGCTTTTCCTACAGGCTGGCCATGCTTCTCCTATAGAGTGGCTATGTGTCATGCTTCTCCTACAGAGTGGCTATGTGCCATGCTTCTCCTACAGGCTGGCCATGCTTCTCCTATAGAGTGGCTATGTGCCATGCTTCTCCTACAGGCTGGCCATGCTTCTCCTATAGACTGGCTATGTGCCATGCTTCTCCAATAGAGTGGCCATGCTTCTCCTATAGAGTGGCTATGTGCCATGCTTCTCCTATAGAGTGGCTATGTGCCATGGTTATCCTACAGGCTGGCCATGCTTCTCCTATAGAGTGGCTATGTGCCATGCTTCTCCTATAGAGTGGCTATGTGCCATGCTTCTCCTACAGGCTGGCCATGCTTCTCCTATAGAGTGGCTATGTGCCATGCTTCTCCTATAGAGTGGATATGTGCCATGCTTCTCCTATATAGTGGCTATGTGCCATGCTTCTCCTACAGGCTGGCCATGCTTCTCCTATAGAGTGGCTATGTGCCATGCTTCTCCTATAGAGTGGCCATGCTTCTCCTATAGAGTGGCTATGTGCCATGCTTCTCCTATAGAGTGGCTATGTGCCATGCTTCTCCACAGGCTGGCCATGCTTCTCCTATAGAGTGGCTATGTGCCATGCTTCTCCTATAGAGTGGCTATGTGCCATGCTTCTCCTATAGAGTGGCAATGTGCCATGCTTCTCCTACAGGCTGGCCATGCTTCTCCTATAGAGTGGCTATGTGTCATGCTTCTCCTATAGAGTGGCTATGTGCCATGCTTCTCCTACAGGCTGGCCATGCTTCTCCTATAGAGTGGCTATGTGCCATGCTTCTCCTATAGAGTGGCTATGTGCCATGCTTCTCCTATAGAGTGGCAATGTGCCATGCTTCTCCTACAGGCTGGCCATGCTTCTCCTATAGAGTGGCTATGTGCCATGCTTCTACTATAGAGTAGCTATGTGCCATGCTTCTCCTACAGGCTGGCCATGCTTCTCCTATAGAGTGGCTATGTGCCATGCTTCTCCTACAGGCTGGCCATGCTTCTCCTATAGAGTGGCTATGTGCCATGCTTCTCCTACAGGCTGGCCATGCTTCTCCTATAGAGTGGCTATGTGCCATGCTTCTCCTATAGAGTGGCTATGTGCCATGCTTCTCCTACAGGCTGGCCATGCTTCTCCTATAGAGTGGCTATGTGCCATGCTTCTCCTACAGGCTGGCCATGCTTCTCCTATAGAGTGGCTATGTGCCATGCTTCTCCTACAGACTGGCTATGTGCCATGCTTCTCCTACAGGCTGGCCATGCTTCTCCTACAGACTGGCTATGTGCCATGCTTCTCCTACAGACTGGCCATGCTTCTCCTATAGAGTGGCTATGTGCCATGCTTCTCCTACAGGCTGGCCATGCTTCTCCTATAGAGTGGCTATGTGCCATGCTTCTCCTACAGGCTGGCCATGCTTCTCCTGTAGACTGGCTATGTGCCATGCTTCTCCTACAGACTGGCCATGCTTCTCCTATAGAGTGGCTATGTGCCATGCTTCTCCTACAGGCTGGCCATGCTTCTCCTATAGAGTGGCTATGTGCCATGCTTCTCCTATAGAGTGGCTATGTGCCATGCTTCTCCTACAGACTGGCCATGCTTCTCCTATAGAGTGGCTATGTGCCATGCTTCCCCTATAGAGTGGCTATGCGCCATGCTTCTCCTGTGAAGTGGCCGTGCTTCTCCTGTTTCCCTAATTTAGATCTCAGTTGAACATGTTTACTTCGCCCAGAGTCCTTCAGAACGGCAGAGCAACTGGATGCGTATGCCCATCCCTCTCTTCTCTCCTCCTTTCCCATCCTCTCTCCAAGGTCATCCCTCCATCCTTCATGATTAATTAATAGGTGCTAATTGAAGAGACCTAGTCTCTCTGACAACTGCTGACATAGCAGGACACTTTGTCCCCTCTCACATACTTTCTCACCCCTCCTCTCTCTCTTTCTCACCCCTCTTCTCACCCCTCTCCCACTTCAATTCAATGTCATTTTACGGGCTTTATTGCCCTTGGAAACACATGTTAACATTGCCAAAGCAAGTGAAAAAGATAATAAACAATAACAAATAACAAACATTAAACATTACACTCACAGAAGATCCAAAATAATAAAGACACTGTCTCACCCCTCTCTCTCCTCCTCACCCCTCCTCTCTCTCCACCTCACCCCTCCTCTCTCTCCTCCTCACCCCTCCTCTCTCTCCACCTCACCCCTCCTCTCTCTCCACCTCACCCCTCCTCTCTCTCCTCCTCACCCCTCCTCTCTCTCCTCCTCACTCCTCCTCCCTCTCCTCCTCACCCCTCCCTCTCTCTACCTCACTCCTCCTCTCTCTCCTCCTCACCCCTCCCTCTCTCCACCTCACCCCTCCTCTCTCTCCACCTCACCCTCCTCTCTCTCCTACTCACCCCTCCTCTCTCTCCTCCTCACCCCTCCTCCCTCTCCTCCTCACCCTCCTCTCTCTCCACCTCACCCCTCCCTCTCTCCTCCTCACCCCTCCTCTCCCTCCTCCTCACCCCTCCTCCCTCTCCCTCCTCACCCCTCCTCTCTCTCCACCTCACCCCCTCCTCTCTCTCCTCCTCACCCCTCCTCCCTCTCCTCCTCACCCCTCCTCCCTCTCCTCCTCAACCCTCCTCTCTCCACCTCACCCCTCCTCTCTCTACACCTCACCCCTCCTTCTCTCTCCACCTCACCCCTCCTCTCTCTCCACCTCACCCTCCTCTCTCTCCTCCTCACCCCCTCCTCCCTCTCCTCCTCACCCCTCCTCTCTCTCAACCTCACCCCTCCTCTCTCTCCACCTCACCCCTCCTCTCTCTCCTCCTCACCCCTCCTTCTCTCTCCACCTCACCCCTCCTCTCTCTCCACCTCACCCCTCCTCTCTCTCCTCCTCACCCCTCTCTCTCCACCTCACCCCTCCTCTCTCTCTACCTCACCCCTCCTCTCTCTCCTCCTCACCTCTTCTCTCTCCACCTCACGCCTCCTCTCTCTCCTCCTTCCCCACTTCTCTCTCCTCCTCACTCCTCCTCCCTCTCCTCCTCACCCCTACTCTCACACCTCTACTACTTTCTCACTCCTCCGCCCCTCTCCTCCTCACCCCTCCTCTCTCTCCTCCTTCACCACTTCTCTCTCCTCCTCACCCCTCATCCCTCTCCTCCTCACACCTCCTCTCTCTCCACCTCACCCCTCCTCCCTCTCCTACTCACCTCTTCTCTCTCCACCTCACCCCTCCTCTCTCTCCTCCTTCCCCACTTCTCTCTCCTCCTCACCCCTCCTCTCTCTCCTCCTTCCCCACTTCTCTCTCCACCTCACCCCTCCTCTCTCTCCTCCTTCCCCACTTCTCTCTCCTCCTCACCTCTCCTTCCTCTTCACCTCACCCTTCTTCTCTCTCCTCCTTCCCCACTTCTCTCTCCTCCTCACCCCTACTCTCACACCTCTACTACTTTCTCACTCCTCCTCCCTCTCCTCCTCACCCTTCCTCCCTCTCCTCCTTCCCCACTTCTCTCTCCTCCTCACCCTTCCTCTCGGACTCTCTCTCGCCCCTCTCCCACTTTCTCTACCCCTCCCCCAATCCTCACTTCTCACGCACTCCAATCAAATTTTATTTGTCACATACACATGATTAGCAGATGTAAATGTGAGTGTAGCGAAAGGCTTCTAGTTCCAACAGTGCAGTAATATCTAACAAGTAATTTAACAAATTCACAATGACTACCTTATACACACAATATAAGGGGATGTAATAAGAATATGTACATATAAATATATGGATGCTCGGTGGCTGTGCAGCATAGGCAAGATGCAATAGATGAAATACAATATAAAATACAATATATACATATGAGATGAGCAATGTAGGATAGGTAAACATTTTTTAAGTGCCATTATTTAAAGTGACTAGTGATACCATTAAATCCATTTATTGAAGTGGCCAGTGATTTGAGTCTATGTTGGCAGCAGCCTCTCTATGTTAGTGATGGCGAGATACAGGGTCTCAAGCTTAATGATGAGTTTGGAGGGTACTATGGTGTTGAATGCTGTGCTGTAGTCAATAAACAGCATTCTTACATATGTATTCCTCTTGTCCAGATGGGATTGTGCAGTTTGATGGCTATTGCATCGTCTGCGGACCTATTGGGGCGGAAAGCAAATTGGAGTAGGTCTTGGGTGATGGGTAGGGTGGAGGTGATATGATCCTTAACTAGTCTCTCAAAGCACTTCATGATGACAGAAGTGAGTGCTACGGGGCGATAGTCATTTAGTTCAGTTACCTTAGCTTTCATTTAGTTCATTTTCTCCTATTTCTCCTACTCCTATTTTTCTCCTACTCTCTCTCCTATTTTCTCCCTCTCCTCCCACTTTCTCACCCCTCCTCCTCATCTCTAACTGCAGTTTCTTTCCCACTCCTGCCTCTCCTTCCCCTCGCCAGACAACCTCCCCCCTACTCCCCCCTCACGTACCTCTAGCCAAGCAACCTCCCCCTCACTCCCTCCTCTCCTTCCACTCACCAGACAACCTCCACCTCACTCTCTCCCTCCTTCTCCTAGACAGACAACCTCCCCCTCACTCCCTCCTCTCCTTCCCCTCACCAGGCAACCTCCCCCTCACTCCCTCTTCTCCTTCTCCTAGACAGACAACCTCTCCCTGAATTCTTCCTCTCCATGTCTGTAATCAGTGCTTAATTTGAGCCGGATCCTGCCAGAACAGGATCCAGCACATATCCGTTTTGGACCATTTGTTCCGGGGCCTATTTGCCAGGATCCAGTACCTCTCATGGCATAAAACACAATATTCACTGTTTGCAATGTAAACATTTTAATAAAAGTGATCAGAGTTCATTCGAGTTTCCTCCTCTGTAATTCTCCCGCCCCCTAAAAAAATGTAGCCCAATGTGAAAACGTGCATTTTCAGCCCAAACCTTATATTATAAGAATTGATTTGAGTTATAGTTGTAGAATTACTGCCGTCTGTTCAGAAATAAATTAAATAATTCAGGATACTACACCAGGAGTAGGTCTATAATTTAGCCACAGGATCAATAGCTTATTGGGTTTTTTTAATAGCCTAGCTGTGGACTGTGTGTAGCCCAATCACAAGGCATTACTTACAGTCGGGAAAGCGTGGCAGTGAACAGCATGCAGCCAAAACAGGCCTTTCGCAATATTTCAAATACAATCGTGGGATAGCACAGGTTGGAAAGCATATGGCTCCTGCTGAAACAAAACTACTTATCAGTCTGCAGGCTACGAAAATATGTTGTACATTTTCAAATAGGCCTATTGAGTGAACAGCATTGTTGGCTTTTGGCACGAGCGCATTTGCCATCGCCGGTGAGCATTGGCTTCCCCCAAAAATGTACCAAGAAAAAAATAACAAAATAAAGTAATTTATTGTTAGTCTCTGTTTCACAGTTTTCCTTCAATTCGCAACAGGCTGAATGTATCTCACAGGAGAAAGCAGCCGAGCAAAACAGCGCCCCTCTGTCTCTCTACGTGTAGACCATGTATCTGATGCTGTCTGGACCAAACGAGTATGATATTGTTGCCGCCCGTAGCACTGAAGGCAAGGGAAGCCAGCGAGCATCTGACTTCCCTTGACAAAAACATTAGCCAATCAGCGTTGAGCTGAATTGAGCGAGCTCAACTGTGATTGGTCCTGGTGCACCAAAGTGTCAAGGGAAGCCAGCTTGGAGTGTTTCATCTCATTGTGTGTTGTCCTCCTGTGACTAGCTAACAATTTTGTTGTCCTCCTGTGACTAGCTAACGATTGTGTTGTCCTCCTGTGACTAGCTAAAGGTTGTGTTGTCCTCCTGTGACTAGCTAAAGGTTGTGTTGTCCTCCTGTGACTAGCTAAAGGTTGTGTTGTCCTCCTGTGACTAGCTAAAGGTTGTGTTGTCCTCCTGTGACTAGCTAAAGGTTGTGTTGTCCTCCTGTGACTAGCTAAAGGTTGTGTTGTCCTGTGACTAGCTAAAGGTTGTGTTGTCCTGTGACTAGCTAAAGGTTGTGTTGTCCTGTGACTAGCTAGACGGCTAGCTAAAATTGTCCCTTTCCTAATTTAGCCATGGATGGAGATAGGGATCTGGACTTGTGGTTTTACTTATTTCTCCGTACTGGCCAATGATTATAACAGTGATTCTGATTCAACCAGTAATTCACACATTGTTGTGCCCCTGACCTGAGAGAATTGAAGTTCAATATGTAGCTAGAAGGCTAATGTAAACTAGCTAACGTTGCCCATGAACGGAAGTTAGGCTAGTGAGCAAGCATTTTAGCTAGGTAGCCTAGGACAACACTGTATAACAGAGTGATAGACCGTTTAGTCAACATGAAAGATAAGAGGATGGCTTGGTGTTGCTCTACAAGTAGGGTGAGTCCACATTATTTTCTACTTGCACGAACGCGCACACACACACGAACGCGCACACACACACGAACGCGCACACACACGCACACACACACGCACGCACACACACAGACACATCATATTTAGCTTACATGGACTAAATTGTAGTTGGTATCTTTTACTGTAGTTGTCACTGACCTAGATTTGATGATATTGAAATGTTGAAGTTGAAATGGTGCTGGAATAGTGGAGGCAGCTCCTGTAAGACATACCTGTTGCATTCAGCGCATGTGACAAATAACATTTGAATGTATTTGTTTTCTTTACGACTTGTCATAACTCTCTGTGGTTCTAACGTCTCGATCACATCGACAGCATCATTTCATTTTGGTTCACCAGAAGTACATTAATTTCCAATGGAATGCTGCGTTTTCCTTTCAGCATTACATTGCAGTAGTTACAGAGCGTTCTGGGTGGTGTATACGTTGGATTTATCAAATGTATGGGTCAAACTGTATGTTTAGACGACTTGGCAGAAATGGTAGCGGAAGGTGAATGTTGAACTGTTGTTGCACACATATCCAGATGATGCTGCAGACCATGTAGCACAACAAGCTGTAATTGTGATCAAGGCATAAATCAATAGTTGTTAAGTGGTACTAAAATGGTGGAAACATAAATTTGCTCGACCGTGCTGTAGGTCATGATGTAGGCCATGCTGTAGGTCATGATGTAGGCCATGCTGTAGGTCATGATGTAGGCCATGCTGTAGGTCATGATGTAGGCCATGCTGTAGGTCATGATGTAGGCCATGCTGTAGGTCATGATGTAGGCCATGCTGTAGGTCATGATGTAGGCCATGCTGTAGGTCATGATGTAGGCAATGCTGTAGGTCATGATGTAGGCCATGCTGTAGGTCATGATGTAGCCATGCTGTAGGTCATGATGTAGGCCATGCTGTAGGTCATGATGTAGGCCATGCTGTAGGTCATGATGTAGGCCATGATGTAGGTCATGATGTAGGCCATGATGTAGGTCATGATGTAGGCCATGCTGTAGGTCATGATGTAGGCCATGATGTAGGTCATGATGTAGGCCATGATGTAGGTCATGATGTAGGCCATGATGTAGGTCATGATGTAGGCCATGCTGTAGGTCATGATGTAGGCCATGCTGTAGGTCATGTAACTGTCTGTTACTGTACATGCAATATGCGTTGTAGACTTCACTGGACAGATGTTGCTGTCCGGGTTTGATGATGAAACATGTGTGGTTGAATTTATTCTGCCACTGTGACTTCTTATTGTCTCGGTCTTAGGCCTGTATATTACAGTGCCAAGGACTATGAACTAACTAGATTATAGAGCAAACAACGCAATTATCACAACACATAGGTTGTAATATGGCTTTTTAGTGTCACGCCCTGGCCTTAGTATTCTGTGTTTTTTTTATTATGTTGGTTAGGCCAGGGTGTGACATGGGTGATTTATGTGTCTTGTTTTGTCTCGGAGTTTTGTAGTCTATGGGGGTTGTGTTCAATTGAGTGTTCTAGGTAAGTCTATGGTTGCCTGGAGTGGATCTCAATCAGAGGCAGGTGTTTATCGTTGTCTCTGATTGGGAACCATATTTAGGCAGCCATATTGTTTAGGTATGTTGTGGGTAATTGTTCCTGTCTCTGTGTTTTGCACCAGTTAGGACTGTTTTGGGTTTTCCACGGTTTCTTACTTTGTATAGTGTTCACGTTTTCATCTTTCATTAAAGATGTTTCTAAATAACCACGCTGCATTTTGGTCCGCCTCTCCTTCCCAGGAAGAAAACCGTTACATTTAGTGGGGGTGAGCTGCGCATCATTGGATGAGTCAATTAAACTGGAAAGCTTTTAGGATTATAATTTCCTCCTCATATTGTACAATATGTGTGTCTCCTCCACATACCTAGACCTAGGTTATTGATGGATTCAAGTCCAGGTCGTTTTTTAATGATCTCACATTCTCAGTTTGTCAGTGTCAAAGTAGCCTGACATTTCAATAATTTGTGCGGTAGGCTATTAACAAGGATTCTGCTAAAGTCTCATTAAATAAAATTGCATGAAATGCATTTATAAAAACTCAAATTTTTACCAGACCCTTGGCTACCAAAAAATCTGCAATTGCCTCTACCCTACTGCTCTATCCTCTACTGCTCTATCCTACTACTCTATCCTCTACCCTACTGCTCTATTCTCTACTGCTCTATCCTCTACTGCTCTATCCTCTACTGCTCTATCCTCTACTGCTCTATCCTCTACTCTACTGCTCTATCCTCTACTGTTTTATCCTCTACTCTACTGCTCTATCCTCTACTACTCTATCCTCTACTGTTCTATCCTCTACTGTTCTATCCTCTACTGCTCTATCCTCTACTCTACTGCTCTATCCTCTACTCTACTGCTCTATCCTCTACTACTCTATCCTCTACTACTCTATCCTCTACTCTACTGTTCTATCCTCTACTCTACTGCTCTATCCTCTACTGCTCTATCCTCTACTATACTGCTCTATCCTCTATCCTCTACTCTACTGCTCTATCCTCTGCTCTATCCTCCACTGCTCTATCCTCTACTTTACTGCTCTATCCTCTACTCTACTGCTCTATCCTCTACTCTACTGCTCTATCCTCTACTCTACTGTTCTATCCTCTACTCTACTGCTCTATCCTCTACTGTTCTATCCTCTACTTTACTGCTCTATCCTCTACTCTACTGCTCTATCCTCTACTCTACTGTTCTGTTCTGATTTTCATGCAATGATTTTCCAGTTCCTCAGAGCTCCCCAGGTCACCCCCCTTTCGCGCTCACTTTTTAAATATGGCCCACTATATACGGAAAGGTTGCCATTTGACCAGGGCCCATAGCAAATAGGGCCCACTATATAGAGAAAAGGGTGCCATTTGTGACACAACCTTAGTGCTAAGTGTCTATATCCATCACTGTTTCCTTAATGCACTTCTTTTATTATCCTCCGATGGAATCAATCACACTGTCTGAAGAGCTGGTTTATTACCATCAATTATTCTGGAAGTAAGTAACAGCCTACTCAACCACATAGTCTGGTCAAAAGAAGTTCCATGTGGACACAGTCTCAGTCTGGTTGCTGGAAACAAATAAGACAATTCAGTTCCTGATCCACGGGATACTGCAGTGGCCCCTTCCTCTCTGGCCACCAGAAGTGACATGTGTCCAGAATGGGAGCTGATGAATGAGGATTCTGCTGCTGACTGTGTCTGTCTATACCATAGAAATAAAATTACTAGAACGGGTAACGGTTGTCAATGGTTTATGATGGATGGAATGGCGGCCATATTGAGTGTAGCCATAACCAAAGCAGGAAGTAGGTCATTCAATTTGTGTAATTCTGTTGGGGAAAACCTTCAGTTCAACTGATTAGGGAGAACATAGGGAGAGAGGCTTAGTCTGTTGCTATTTTCAACCGACACACGCTCGAAGAAAATGATATGCGCATATCAATGAGTTGCACAATGAATTCTCCCATATAGGATAGAAGGCTGGACCACAGTCATGTATGTGGGTGGGTATGTGGGTGGGTGGGTGGGTGGGTGGGTATGTGGGTGGGTGGGTGGGTGGGTGTTTTTTTTCATGAGTTCAGTGGCAGACTTGAATTCATATCCACAGGCATGGAGCCAGAATCCTAGACAGCAATATGTGATGTGTGGGTTTGTGCCTGGTGGCACAGTGATGGAATGTGCAACTGATGCAGCATCAATCATTTATATACACACTAGATGACTGAATCCCGTGCATCCATCTTGGCCTCCCTACCGTTGTGCATTTTTAGGGGAAAGCAATAGAAATGCATTTATAAACATCTACATTTGTTTTTTATTTGTTTTAATATATTATGTGAGCTCAACAGGTGTCTTATTTTATTGCATTTTCGGAGTCTCAGCCATCCTTAGGCCCGAGGGGACTGAGTCAACAGGCCTTGTGTAGGACAGTGCCCTGTGACATGTGTGAGATTGAGCTATTACAGCTCAAAGTGATCTGAAGCAGATCCTCCCAATGGCTCCCATTATTAGAACATGTGATGGATCCAACACAACAGACTCCAGGTGATTCACTGTGCTCTGCTCTCCCTGTTGGGACTGGAGGAGGAATCTGATCCTGATCCCAGACCTGTGTCTACTTCTACCTCTGCTGATATCAAAGACTTGTAGCTTGACAAAGAAAGAAGGTACAAAGAGAATTGGGTCGGCGCTTCGTTTGACAAAGTCAAAGGCAGTGACGTCCTTTCATCATAACGGTGCTGTGAGGCTTTCCTCTAACTGGGATGGATGGGGAGTGTTCTGTTCTGTACTTTGTGACATGTGGGTCCCAAATGGCACCTTATTCCCTTCATGGTGCACTATATAGGGAAGAGGGTGCCATTTGGGAAACAATCAAGGTTTCGCTAGAGGTCGGTAGGACATGCCTTTTCAACAGCACAGGGTCGGACAAACACACAAGCATGGACACACAGGCACAGGCACAGACACACACAGGCACGAACACACACGCACGGACACACAGGCACGGACAAAAACAAAGGCACGGACAGACACACACACACAAGCACGGACACACACACACAGGCACAGACACACACACGGACACACAGGCACGGACAAACACCAAGGCACGGACAGACACACACACACACACAGGCAAGGACAAACACACACAGGCACAAACACACATTCAAAGACACACAGGCACGGACTCACACACACACACACGGGTGTGGACGAATACACGTACACACAGGCGTGAACACACACACAGGCGCAGACACACACACACAGGCGCAGACACACACACACCGCTATTTGCTTTTCTTTCCCCAATGTGACCTTTATCTGTCTTGAGTACTGACGCCCACTGGGCTGCTGATGTTCTTTCAGGGAACAAAATATGCGTGTGTGTATGTGTGTGACTCAGGTTAGAAACTGGCACCTTAAGGGTCAATTTTACACTTTACCATTTCTAGTTTAAGTAGAGGAGAGGAGGGAGGGAGGGGTCAGGAGGGGAGGGAGGTGACAGGAAGGGGAGGGAAGGAGGAAGGGAGGGAGGGCGACACATGCAGGCTCACAAATATAGGAAGAAGCACACAAACTGTCTCCCTCGTCTCGTGGCTAATGGGCTAATGAAGATTTGTGGCGGTGTCTGTGTGGTGATTATTTGTCTAGGGTTGCCTCAGACACAGTAAGCTCTGCCAACACAATGAATAAATACCATCTCTCAAATTTATACAAGCTGTCACAGGTGAAACTAAAGCCCAGAGAACAGAATGTTGCATGCTGCTGATAGCAGATGTTATCACATTGGTTTAGAACTCTGCCGACACAGAAGTCGAGACGCACTTCTGTGTTTCGACCTACAGAGATCCTTTAAATTGGTGTTCTATTTGTTATTCTATGCTTCTAACTCCATCACAGGACACAATGCTTACTACTAACAACACAACAACCCACAAAATCACATTTAGACACTCTTATCCAGAGCAACTTACAGGAGCAATTAGGGTTAAGTGCCTTGCTCAAGGGCACATCAACAGATTTCTCACCTAGTCGGCTCAAACCAGTGACCTCTCGGTTACTGGCACAAAGCTCCTAACCGCTACCTGCCTCTCCAGTGAAGAGAACGTGATGTGAAGATAAGTCTCTGATGTTTATATGTGGTTATTTCTGTTTGTTGGACCAATTCAATGATCCTTCCTCTCTCTATGTTCATGTTATAGTAATAGCCGTTTCTCTGTCTCGCTCTCGCTTTCTGGTTCTCTCTCTCTCGCTCTCTCTCTGCCTTTCTTTCGGGTTCTCTCTCTCTCAATTCAATTTCTACTTGTGTTGCTGTCCTGGGGCTCTGTGGGGTCTGTTTGTGTTTGTGAACAGAGTCCCAGGACCAGCTTACTTAGAGGACTCTTCTCCAGGTTCATCTCTCTGTAGATGATGGCTTTGTTATGGAAGGGTTGTGAATAATTTCCTTTTAGGTGGTTGTAGAATTGAACGGCTCATTTCTGGATTTTGATAATTAGCGGGTTTTGGCCTAATTCTGCTCTGCATGCATTATTTGGTGTATTCCATTGTACACAGAGGATATTTTTGCAGAATTCTGCATGCAGTCTCAATTTGGTGTTTGTCCCATTTTGTGAATTCTGGGTTGGTGAGCGGACCCTCCCCCTCTCACTCTGGTTGTTTCTGTCTGTCTGTCTCTCTGGTTCTCTCTGTCTCTCTGGCTCTCTCTCTCGCTCTCTCGTTCTCTCTCTCGCTCTCTTTTCTCTCACTCGCCTCTTTCTCTCTCACTCTCTCACTCTCGCTCTCTTTCTCTCTCTCACTCTTTTCTCTCTCACTCTCGCTCTCTTTCTCTCTCACTCTCTCGCTCTCTTTCTCTTTCACTCTCTCACTCTCGCTCTCTCTGGCTCTCTCACTCTCGCTCTCTTTCTCTCTCTCTCACTCTCTTTCTCTCTCACTCGCTCTCTCTCTCACTCTCTCGCTCTCTCTCTCTTTGTTTTGAAACACATTAAAAGCCACTGTCTGAATTTCAATGCGGTACGGGTGTGTGTGCAACAGTTCATTCAAGCGTAAAGCCCATTACAGACCAGAGAGAGATTGCATTAGAAGAGGCTGATCGACACAGAATAATGTTTCCCATGCCAATACAAAAGCCCTTTGAATTGAATTGAATAAGAATTTGACCAAGACACAGTTTCACTACACTATCCTTATAAGATCTCTGCAAATAGCAAAGACCCCCATTGATTAACACAACAAAATAATTAATTGGCCTATTAATATCAAGTACTCATTGTTTTCCTATCAATAAAGCACTCTGAACTCATAATAACCACTCTTACATAGTGCAGAGATCAACAGTAGTACTTCATCTTCTATGATGATGTAACATCACAACATTCTAAAACCATTTTGATGATGGTGATAACAGTGAAATTAGTTCAGGTGAATGGCAAATGGCCCTTTATTCAAGCACTCATACTCTTCACAGTGACGAACAGAGTAATTGTACTTTGATCATAATGTCAAAACCTTATATGATAATGGTGAGAATGAGGAAATTAGTTCAGTTGAATACTGTACAGTAGGTTCATCTTGAGCTACCACAACACCACAGTGTCCCTTACAGCCTTCTGTAAGTTTTGCAGCTCCTTCAGGGTTTTCTTTGGTCTCTTTGTTGCCTCTCTGATTAATGCCCTCATTGCCTGGTCCATGAGTTTTTGTTGGCGGCCCTCTCTTGGCAGGTTTGTTGTGGTGCCATATTCTTTCCATTTTTTAATAATGGATTTAATAGTGTTCCGTGGGATGTTCAAAGTTTCTGATGTTTTTTTTATAACCCAACCCTGATCTGTACCTCTCCACAACTTTGTCCCTGAACTGTTTGGTGAGCTCCTTGGTCTTCATGGTGCCACCTGCTTGGTGGTGCCACTTGCTTAGTGGTGTTGTAGACTCTGGGACCTTTCAGAACAGGTATATATATATACTGAGATCATGTGACACTGAGATTGCACACAGGTGGACTTTATTGAATTCATTATGTGACTTCTGAAGGTAATTGGTTGCACCAGATCTTATTTAGGGGCTTCATAGCAAAGGGGGTGAATATATATATATATATGGATGCATGTTTTTTAGAATTTTTTGAAACAAGTAATTTTTTAAATTTCACTTCACCAATTTGGACTATTTTGTGTATGTCTGTCAAATGCAATCCAAATAAAAATTAATTTAAATTACAGGTTGTAATGCAACAAAATAGGAAAAATGGCAAGGGGGTGAATACTTTTGCTAGGCACTGTATGTGTCTCTAATATGGTCATACATTTGGCTGGAGATGGGGAAGTGCATCTCTATTGCCACCTCATTTTGTGGGCAGTGTGCACATAGCCTGTCTTCTCTTGAGAGCCAGATCTATCTGCCTATGGCAGCTTTATCAATGGCAAGGCTATAATCACTGAGTCTGTACAGAGACAAAGCTTTCCTTAAGTTTGGGTCAGTCACAGTGGTCAGGTATTCTGCCACTATTTACTGTTAGTTTAGGGCCAGGAGCATTCTAGTTTGCTCTGTTTTTGTGTTAATTCTTTCCAATGTGTCAAGTAATTCTCTTTTAATTTTCTCATGATTTGGTTGGGTCTAATTGTGCTGCTGTTCTGGGGCTCTGTTTGTGTTTGTGAACAGAGCCCCAGGACCAGCTTGCTTAGGGGACTCTTCTCCAGATTCATCTCTCTGTAGGTGATGGCTTTGTTATGGAAGGTTTGGGAATCGCTTCTTTTTAGGTGGTTGTAGAATTTAACGACTCTTTTCTGTATTTTTATCATTTGCAGGAATCGGCCTAATTCTGCTCTCCGTGCATTATTTGATGTTTTATGTTGTACACAGAGGATATATTTGCAGAATTCTGCATTCAGACTCTCAATTTAATGTTTGTCCAATTTTGTGAATTCTGGGTTGGTGAGCAGACCCCAGACCTCACAACCATAAATGGTAATGAGTTCTATAACTGATTCAAGTATTTTTTGCCAGATCCTAATTGGTAGGTCGAATGTTATGTTCCTTTTGAAGGCCTAGAAGGTCCTTCTTGCCTTGTCTCTCAGATAGTTCACAGCTTTGTGGATGTCACCTGTGGCGCTGATGTTTATGCCGAGGTACGTATAGTGTTTTGTGTGCTCTAGGGCAACGGTGTCTAGATGGAAGTTGTATTTGTGGTCCATGGCAACTGGCTCTCCTTGGTTGGGGACAGAAGCACCAGATCATCAGCAAACTGTAGACATTTGATCTCAGATTCTAGTAGGGTGAGGCTGGGTGCTGCAGACCTTTCTAGTGTCCTCACCAATTCGTTGATATACAGTGGGGCAAAAAAGTATTTAGTCAGCCACCAATTGTGCAAGTTCTCCCACTTAAAAAGATGAGAGAGGCCTGTAATTTTCATCATAGGTACACTTCAACTATGACAGACAAAATGAGAAAAAAAATCCAGAAAATCACATTGTAGGATTTTTTAGTTATTTATTTGTAAATTATTGTGGAAAATAAGTATTGGGTCACCTACAAACAAGCAAGATTTCTGGCTCTCACAGACCTGTAACTTCTTCTTTAAGAGGCTCCTCTGTCCTCCACTCGTTACCTGTATTAATGGCACCTGTTTGAACTTGTTATCAGTATAAAAGACACCTGTCCACAACCTCAAGCAGTCACACTCCAAACTCCACTATGGCCAAGACCAAAGAGCTGTCAAAGGACACCAAAAACAAAATTGTAGACCTGCACCAAGCTGGGAAGACTGAATCTGCAATAGGTAAGCAGCTTGGTTTTAAGAAATCAACTGTGGGAGAAATTATTAGGAAATGGAAGACATACAAGACCACTGATAATCTCCCTCGATTTGGGGCTCCACGCAAGATCTCACCCCGTGGGGTCAAAATGATCACAAGAACGGTGAGCAAAAATCCCAGAACCACACGAGGGTACCTAGTGAATGACCTGCAGAGAGCTGGGACCAAAGTAACAAAGCCTACCATCAGTAACACACTACGCCGCCAGGGACTCAAATCCTACAATGCCAGACGTGTCCCCCTGCTTAAGCCAGTACATGTCCAGGCCCGTCTGAAGTTTGCAAGAGAGCATTTGGATGATCCAAAAGAAGATTGGGAGAATGTCATATGGTCAGATGAAACCAAAATAGAACTTTTTGGTAAAAACTCAACTTGTCGTGTTTGGAGGACAAAGAATGCTGAGTTGCATCCAAAGAACACCATACCTACTGTGAAGCATGGGGGAGGAAACATCATGCTTTGGAGCTGTTTTTCTGCAAAGGGACCAGGACAACTGATCCGTGTAAAGAAAATAATGAATGGGGCCATGTACAGTGCCTTGCGAAAGTATTCGGCCCCCTTGAACTTTGCGACCTTTAACCACATTTCAGGCTTCAAACAAAGATATAAAACTGTATTTTTTTGTGAAGAATCAACAAGTGGGACACAATCATGAAGTGGAACGGCATTTATTGGATATTTCAAACTTTTTTAACAAATCAAAAACTGAAAAATTGGGCGTGCAAAATTATTCAGCCCCTTTACTTTCAGTGCAGCAAACTCTCTCCAGAAGTTCAGTGAGGATCTCTGAATGATCCAATGTTGACCTAAATGACTAATGATGATAAATACAATCAACCTGTGTGTAATCAAGTCTCCGTATAAATGCACCTGCACTGTGATAGTCTCAGAGGTCCATTAAAAGCGCAGAGAGAGCATCATGAAGAACAAGGAACACACCAGGCAGGTCCGAGATATTGTTGTGAAGAAGTTTAAAGCAGGATTTGGATACAAAAAGATTTCCCAAGCTTTAAACATCCCAAGGAGCACTGTGCAAGCGATAATATTGAAATGGAAGGAGTATAAGACCACTGCAAATCTACCAAGACCTGGCCGTCCCTCTAAACTTTCAGCTCATACAAAGAGAAGACTGATCAGAGATGCAGCCAAGAGGCCCATGATCACTCTGGATGAACTGCAGAGATCTACAGCTGAGGTGGGAGACTCTGTCCATAGGACAACAATCAGTCGTATATTGCACAAATCTGGCCTTTATGGAAGAGTGGCAAGAAGAAAGCCATTTCTTAAAGATATCCATAAAAAGTGTCGTTTAAAGTTTGCCACAAGCCACCTGGGAGACACACCAAACATGTTGAAGGTGCTCTGGTCAGATGAAACCAAAATTGAACTTTTTGGCAACAATGCAACACGTTATGTTTGGCGTAAAAGCAACACAGCTCATAACCCTGAACACACCATCCCCACTGTCAAACATGGTGGTGGCAGCATCATGGTTTGGGTCTGCTTTTCTTCAGCAGGGACAGCGAAGATGGTTAAAATTGATGGGAAGATGGATGGAGCCAAATACAGGACCATTCTGGAAGAAAACCTGATGGAGTCTGCAAAAGACCTGAGACTGGGACGGAGATTTGTCTTCCAACAAGACAATGATCCAAAACATAAAGCAAAATCTACAATGGAATGGTTCAAAAATAAACATATCCAGGTGTTAGAATGGCCAAGTCAAAGTCCAGACCTGAATCCAATCGAGAATCTGTGGAAAGAACTGAAAACTGCTGTTCACAAATGCTCTCCATCCAACCTCACTGAGCTCGAGCTGTTTTGCAAGGAGGAATGGGAAAAAATGTCGGTCTCTCGATGTGCAAAACTGATAGAGACATACCCCAAGCGACTTACAGCTGTAATCGCAGCAAAAGGTGGCGCTACAAAGTATTAACCTAAAGGGGCTGAATAATTTTGCACGCCCAATTTTTCAGTTTTTGATTCGTTAAAAAAAGTTTGAAATATCCAATAAATGTCGTTTCACTTCATGATTGTGTCCCACTTGTTGTTGATTCTTCGCAAAATAATACAGTTTTATATCTTTATGTTTGAAGCCTGAAATGTGGCAAAAGGTCGCAAAGTTCAAGGGGGCCGAATACTTTCGCAAGGCACTGTATCGTGAGATTTTGAGTGAAAACCTCCTTCCATCATTAAGGGCATTGAAGATGAAACATGGCTGGGTCTTTCAGCATGACAATGATCCCAAACACACCGACCGGGCAACGAAGGAGTGGCTTCGTAAGAAGCATTTCAAGGTCCTGGAGTGGCCTAGCCAGTCTCCAGATTTCAACCCCATAGAAAATCTTTGGAGGGAGTTGAAAGTCCGTGTTGTCCAGCAACAGCCCCAAAACATCACTGCTCTAGATGAGATCTGCATGGAGGAATGGGCCACAATACCAGCAACAGTGTGTGAAAACCTTGTGAAGACTTACAGAAAATGTTTGACCTCTGTCATTGCCAACAAAGGGTCTATAACAAAGTATTGAGATAAACTTTTGTTGTTGACCAAATACTTATTTTCCACTATAATTTGCAAATAAATTCATTAAAAATCATACAATGCGATTTTCTGTATTATTTTTTCTCATTTTGTCTGTCATAGTTTAAGCGTACCTATGATGAAAATTACAGGCCTCTCTCATCTTTTTAAGTGGGAGAACTTGCACAATTGGTGGCTGACTAAATACTTTTTTGCCCCACTGTATATGTTGAAGTGGGTGGGGCTCAAGCTGCATCCCTGTCTCATCCCACGGCCCTGTGGAAATAAATGTGTGTTTTGCCTATTTTAACTGCACACTGGTTGTTTGTGTACATGGATTTTATAATGTTGTATGTTTTTCCCCCAACACTGCTTTCCATCAATTTGTAAAGCTGACCCTCATGCCAAATTGAGTCAAAAGCTCTTTTTGAAATCAACAAAGCATGAGAATACCACACTGGGCCGGTGTATAGCTCCAGCCTCAGCTCCAGCCTCATTCCCTCCCTCAGCCCCTTCCTCAGCCCCGGCCTCAGCTCCAGTCCCAGCCCCAGCCCCAGCCCCAGCCCCAGTCCCAGCCCCAGCTCCAGTCCCAGCTCCAGTCCCAGCCCCAGCTCCAGTCTAAGCCCCAGTCCCAGTCCCAGTCCCAGCCCCAGCTCCAGTCCCAAGCCCAGCCTCATCCTCAGCCCCAGTCCCAGCCCCAGCCCCACACCCAGCCCCAGCCTCAGGCCCAGCCTCATCCTCAGCTCCAGCCCCTGCCTCAGCACCAGCCCCTGCCTCAGCACCAGACTCAGCTCCAGCCACAATCCCAGCCCCTGCCTCAGCCCTGGCCCCAAGCATTAGGGATGTGGCTTTGAGTTGGCGCTCTGGGTTTAATGGCACCACAGCTGCTGCAGTACTTCCAGACACAACATGATCTGATGCTCAGAGCAATGTCCCCATTTGTTTAATGGGAGTGATACATACGGACTGTATTACGATTCCCAACCCACACTCCCCTCCGGTCCAAAAGGGAGAGTATACAGTATGTATGGATGGATGAGGCAACACTGAAGAAATTCCCCCACAGCCATAAGAAAAGGTCAGGCTGAGAGAAAGACAATGTAGAGTTGTCTCGTTACTGAAGTGTGTCATGTGTGTGTGTGTGTGTGTGTGTGTGTGTGTGTGTGTGTGTGTGTGTGTGTGTGTGTGTGTGTGTGTGTGTGTGTGTGTGTGTGTGTAACAGATTCTGTAGAGATCCTTCTCATAACAGGAGTGTTTCAGTGGTAGTGTTCACATCACATCCTCTATGTTACACACATGAAGCTACGATAGAGTCAGGGTTAGAGTAGGGAGAAAGCATATCTCCCTGGAGAGATTCACCCTCTGTCTCTACCTTCTCTCCTCTCCTCCCTCAATCTCTCTACCCCCTCTATCGTTCCTACCCTCAGTTTCCCTCCTCCCCCTTCTCTGTCCCTCTATCACTCCCTCAAGCTCCAATCCTCCCCTACTCTCCTCCCTCAATCTCTATCACTCCACTCCTCCACTCCTCAATATCTCTCTCTCTCTCTATCGCTCTCTCCAACACCACCTCTCCCTCTATGTTCCCATGCATGGACCTCAAGGTGAATGGATTTTCTCCTGGTCCATGTGAAACTCTGTCTATATCTCTCTTTCTCCCTTCATCAGAATACCTCTCTTCATCAGACTACCTCTCTTCATCAGACTACCTCTCTTCCTCTCTTCATCAGACTACCTCTCTACCTCTCTTCATCAGACTACCTCTCTTCCTCTCTTCATCAGACTACCTCTCTTTCTCTCTTCATCAGACTACCTCTCTTTCTCTCTTCATCAGACTACCTCTCTTCCTCTCTTCATCAGACTACCTCTCTTCATCAGACTACATCTCTTCCTCTCTTCATCAGACTACCTCTCTTCATCAGACCACCTCTCTTTCTCCATCAGACTCTCTCTTCCTCTCTTCATCAGACTACCTCTCTACCTCTCTTCATCAGACTACCTCTCTTCCTCTCTTCATCAGACTACCTCTCTTTCTCTCTTCATCAGACTACCTCTCTTCATCAGACTACATCTCTTCCTCTCTTCATCAGACTACCTCTCTTCATCAGACCACCTCTCTTTCTCCATCAGACTCTCTCTTCCTCTCTTCATCAGACTACCTCTCTTCCTCTCTTCATCAGACTACCTCTCTTTCTCTCTTCATCAGACTACCTCTCTTCCTCTCTTCATCAGACTACCTCTCTTCCTCTCTTCATCAGACTACCTCTCTTTCTCTCTTCATCAGACTACCTCTCTTCCTCTCTTCATCAGACTACCTCTCTTCCTCTCTTCATCAGACTACCTCTCTTTCTCTCTTCATCAGACTACCTCTCTTCATCAGACTACCTCTCTTCCTCTCTTCATCAGACCACCTCTCTACCTCTCTTCATCAGACTACCTCTCTTCCTCTCTTCATCAGACTACCTCTCTTCCTCTCTTCATCAGACTACCTCTCTTCATCAGACTACCTCTCTTCCTCTCTTCATCAGACTACCTCTTCCTCTCTTCATCAGACTACCTCTCTTCCTCTCTTCATCAGACTACCTCTCTTCCTCTCTTCATCAGACTACCTCTCTTCCTCTCTTCATCAGACTACCTCTCTTCCTCTCTTCATCAGACTACCTCTCTTCCTCTCTTCATCAGACTACCTCTCTTTCTCTCTTCATCAGACTACCTCTCTTCCTCTCTTCATCAGACTACCTCTCTTCATCAGACTACCTCTCTTTCTCTCTTCACCAGACTACCTCTCTTCCTCTCTTCATCAGACTACCTCTCTTCATCAGACTACCTCTCTTCCTCTCTTCATCAGACTACCTCTCTTCCTCTCTTCATCAGACTACCTCTCTTCCTCTCTTCATCAGACTACCTCTCTTTCTCTCTTCATCAGACTACCTCTCTTCATCAGACTACATCTCTTCATCAGACTACCTCTCTTCCTCTCTTCATCAGACTACCTCTCTTCATCAGACTACCTCTCTTCATCAGACTACATCTCTTCATCAGACTACCTCTTCCTCTCTTCATCAGACTACCTCTCTTCCTCTCTTCATCAGACTACCTCTCTTCCTCTCTTCATCAGACTACCTCTCTTCATCAGACTACCTCTCTTCCTCTCTTCATCAGACTACCTCTCTTCATCAGACTACCTCTCTTCATCAGACTACCTCTCTTCCTCTCTTCATCAGACTACCTCTCTTCATCAGACTACCTCTCTTCCTCTCTTCATCAGACTACCTCTCTTCATCAGACTACCTCTCTTCATCAGACTACCTCTCTTCCTCTCTTCATCAGACTACCTCTCTTCATCAGACTACATCTCTTCATCAGACTACCTCTCTTCCTCTCTTCATCAGACTACCTCTCTTCCTCTCTTCATCAGACTACCTCTCTTCATCAGACTACCTCTCTTCCTCTCTTCATCAGACTACCTCTCTTCATCAGACTACCTCTCTTCATCAGACTACCTCTCTTCCTCTCTTCATCAGACTACCTCTCTTCATCAGACTACCTCTCTTCCTCTCTTCATCAGACTACCTCTCTTCATCAGACTACCTCTCTTCATCAGACTACCTCTCTTCCTCTCTTCATCAGACTACCTCTCTTCATCAGACTACATCTCTTCATCAGACTACCTCTCTTCCTCTCTTCATCAGACTACCTCTCTTCCTCTCTTCATCAGACTACCTCTCTTCCTCTCTTCATCAGACTACCTCTCTTCATCAGACTACCTCTCTTCATCAGACTACCTCTCTTCATCAGACTACCTCTCTTCATCAGACTACCTCTCTTCCTCTCTTCATCAGACTACCTCTCTTCCTCTCTTCATCAGACTACCTCTCTTCATCAGACTACCTCTCTTCCTCTCTCATCAGACTACCTCTTCCTCTCTTCATCAGACTACCTCTCTTCCTCTCTTCATCAGACTACCTCTCTTCATCAGACTACCTCTTCATCAGACTACCTCTCTTCATCAGACTACCTCTCTTCCTCTCTTCATCAGACTACCTCTCTTCCTCTCTTCATCAGACTACCTCTCTTCCTCTCTTCATCAGACTACCTCTCTTCCTCTTCATCAGACTACCTCTCTTCCTCTCTTCATCAGACTACTCTCTTTCTCTCTTCATCAGACTACCTCTCTTCCTCTCTTCATCAGACTACCTCTCTTCTCTCTTCATCAGACTACCTCTCTTCCTCTCTTCATCAGACTACTCTCTTCCTCTCTTCATCAGACTACCTCTCTTCATCAGACTACCTCTCTTCCTCTCTTCATCAGACTACTCTCTTTCTCTCTTCATCAGACTACCTCTCTTCCTCTCTTCATCAGACTACCTCTCTTCCTCTCTTCATCAGACTACCTCTCTTCATCAGACTACCTCTCTTCATCAGACTACCTCTCTTCCTCTCTTCATCAGACTACCTCTCTTCCTCTCTTCATCAGACTACCTCTCTTCCTCTCTTCATCAGACTACCTCTCTTCCTCTCTTCATCAGACTACCTCTCTTCCTCTCTTCATCAGACTACCTCTCTTTCTCTCTTCATCAGACTACCTCTCTTCCTCTCTTCATCAGACTACCTCTCTTCCTCTCTTCATCAGACTACCTCTTCCTCTCTTCATCAGACTACCTCTCTTCCTCTCTTCATCAGACTACCTCTCTTCCTCTCTTCATCAGACTACCTCTCTTCATCAGACTACCTCTCTTCCTCTCTTCATCAGACTACCTCTCTTTCTCTCTTCATCAGACTACCTCTTCCTCTCTTCATCAGACTACCTCTCTTCCTCTCTTCATCAGACTACCTCTCTTCCTCTCTTCATCAGACTACCTCTCTTCTCTCTTCATCAGACTACCTCTCTTCCTCTCTTCATCAGACTACCTCTCTTCCTCTCTTCATCAGACTACCTCTCTTCCTCTCTTCATCAGACTACCTCTCTTCCTCTCTTCATCAGACTACCTCTCTTCATCAGACTACCTCTCTTCATCAGACTACCTCTCTTCATCAGACTACCTCTCTTCCTCTCTTCATCAGACTACCTCTTCCTCTCTTCATCAGACTACCTCTCTTCCTCTCTTCATCAGACTACCTCTCTTCCTCTCTTCATCAGACTACCTCTCTTCCTCTCTTCATCAGACTACCTCTCTTTCTCTCTTCATCAGACTACCTCTCTTCCTCTCTTCATCAGACTACCTCTCTTCCTCTCTTCATCAGACTACCTCTCTTCCTCTCTTCATCAGACTACCCTCTTCCTCTCTTCATCAGACTACCTCTCTTCCTCTCTTCATCAGACTACCTCTCTTCCTCTCTTCATCAGACTACCTCTTCATCAGACTACCTCTCTTCATCAGACTACCTCTCTTCCTCTCTTCATCAGACTACCTCTCTTCCTCTCTTCATCAGACTACCTCTCTTCCTCTCTTCATCAGACTACCTCTCTTCCTCTCTTCATCAGACTACCTCTCTTCCTCTCTTCATCAGACTACCTCTCTTCATCAGACTACCTCTCTTCATCAGACTACCTCTCTTCATCAGACTATCTCTCTTCATCAGACTACCTCTCTTTCTCTCTTCACCAGACTACCTCTCTTCCTCTCTTCATCAGACTACCTCTCTTCCTCTCTTCATCAGACTACCTCTCTTCACCAGACTACCTCTCTTCCTCTCTTCATCAGACTACCTCTCTTCCTCTCTTCATCAGACTACCTCTCTTCATCAGACTACCTCTCTTTCTCTCTTCACCAGACTACCTCTCTTCCTCTCTTCATCAGACTACCTCTCTTCCTCTCTTCATCAGACTACCTCTCTTCCTCTCTTCATCAGACTACCTCTCATCCTCTCTTCATCAGACTACCTCTCTTCCTCTCTTCATCAGACTACCTCTCTTTCTCTCTTCATCAGACTACCTCTCTTCCTCTCTTCATCAGACTACCTCTCTTCCTCTCTTCACCAGACTACCTCTCTTCCTCTCTTCATCAGACTACCTCTCTTCCTCTCTTCATCAGACTACCTCTCTTCATCAGACTACCTCTCTTCCTCTCTTCATCAGACTACCTCTCTTCCTCTCTTCACCAGACTACCTCTCTTCCTCTCTTCATCAGACTACCTCTCTTTCTCTCTTCATCAGACTACCTCTCTTCCTCTCTTCATCAGACTACCTCTCTTCCTCTCTTCATCAGACTACCTCTCTTCCTCTCTTCATCAGACTACCTCTCTTCCTCTCTTCATCAGACTACTCTCTTCCTCTCTTCATCAGACTACCTCTCTTCCTCTCTTCATCAGACTACCTCTCTTCCTCTCTTCATCAGACTACCTCTCTTCCTCTCTTCATCAGACTACCTCTCTTCCTCTCTTCATCAGACTACCTCTCTTCCTCTCTTCATCAGACTACCTCTCTTCCTCTCTTCATCAGACTACCTCTCTTCCTCTCTTCATCAGACTACCTCTCTTCATCAGACTACCTCTCTTCATCAGACTACCTCTCTTCCTCTCTTCATCAGACTACCTCTCTTCCTCTCTTCATCAGACTACCTCTCTTCCTCTCTTCATCAGACTACCTCTCTTCATCAGACTACCTCTCTTCATCAGACTACCTCTCTTCCTCTCTTCATCAGACTACCTCTCTTTCTCTCTTCATCAGACTACCTCTCTTCCTCTCTTCATCAGAATACCTCTCTTCATCAGACTACCTCTCTTCATCAGACTACCTCTCTTCATCAGACTACCTCTCTTCATCAGACTACCTCTCTTCATCAGACTACCTCTCTTCATCAGACTACCTCTCTTCCTCTCTTCATCAGACTACCTCTCTTCCTCTCTTCATCAGACTACCTCTCTTCCTCTCTTCATCAGAATACCTCTCTTCCTCTCTTCCCCAAAACACACAGAAATAAAGCAGCTTAATGCTACAGGCTTAGGGAGGCAGGACTTTGCCTTTAGCTCAACCTCAACTTAACCTTTTAATAAACCACTGATGTTAAAAACTATTATTCATCATCATTTACCTAACAGCACATTTCTACATGGCTATACGGAGATGATGGATGTAGAAATTGTACTATTTAAAATGGCAATGTTGAGATATGACACAAATTGAGAACACGGACAGACACACAAACAGATAGACATACAGACACAGATAACACACACACACAGAGACAGACAAACACAGATGAACACACACACACAGAGACAGACAGACACAGATGCACACACACACAGAGACAGACACACATACAGGCACACACACACAGACATACATACTGTACATGCACACACTCACACACCACTGCTGTAGGTCTCTATTCAAAAACAACATTCTTGGGCTGCAAGAGTGCATGTTTGGACTCATATTGTTTGAAGTGAATTACAAAGAGGAACACTAATGCAGTTTCATTTAAGCATGCTTGCAACCTGCATGAGAAGAATGTTGCTATATCCTAGTTATCAGTGTTATATCCTAGTTCCCAGTGTTATAACCTAGTTTTCAGTGTTGTAACCTAGTTCTCAGCGTTATACCCTAGTTCCCAGAGTTCCCAGTGTTATATCCTAGTTCTGAGTGTTATATCCTAGTTCCCAGTGTTATATCCTTGTTCTCAGTGTTATCAGTGCTATATCCTAGTTCCCAGTGTTGTATCCTAGTTCCCAGTGTTATAACCTAGTTCTCAGTGTTATAACCTAGTTCTCAGCGTTATATCCTAGTTCCCAGAGTTCCCAGTGCTATATCCTAGTTCCCAGTGTTATATCCTAGTTCCCAGTGTTATATCCTAGTTCCCAGTGTTATATCCTAGTTCCCAGTGTTATATCCTAGTTCCCAGTGTTATATCCTAGTTCCCAGTGTTATATCCTAGTTCCCATTGCTATATCCTAGTTCTCAGCGTTATACCCTAGTTCCCAGTGTTATATCCCAGTTCCCAGTGTTATATCCTAGTTCCCAGTGGTATATCCTAGTTCTCAGCGTTATACCCTTGTTCCCAGAGTTCCCATTGCTATATCCTAGTTCCCAGTGTTGTATCCTAGTTCCCAGTGTTATAACCTAGTTCCCAGTGTTATATCCTAGTTCCCAGTGTTATATCCTAGTTCCCAGTGTTATATCCTAGTTCCCAGTGTTATATCCTAGTTCCCAGTGTTATATCCTAGTTCCCAGTGTTATATCCTAGTTCCCAGTGTTATATCCTAGTTCCCAGTGTTATATCCCAGTTCCCAGTGTTATATCCTAGTTCCCAGTGGTATATCCTAGTTCTCAGCGTTATACCCTAGTTCCCAGAGTTCCCATTGCTATATCCTAGTTCCCATTGTTATATCCTTGTTCCCAGTGTTATATCCCAGTTCCCAGTGTTATATCCTAGTTCCCAATGTTATATCCTAGTTATCAGTGTTCCCAGTGTTATATCCTAGTTCCCTGTGTTACATCCTAGTTCCCTGTGCAATATCCTAGTTCCCAGTTTTATATCCTAGTTCCAAATGTTATATCCTAGTTATCAGTGTTATATCCTAGTGATCAGTGTCATCAGTGTTATATCCTAGTTCTCAGTGTTATCAGTGCTGTATCCTACTTCCCAGTGCTATATCCTAGTTCCCAGTGTTATATCCTTGTTCCCAGTTTTATATCCTAGTTCCAAATGTTATATCCTAGTTATCAGTGTTATATCCTAGTGATCAGTGTCATCAGTGTTATATCCTAGTTCTCAGTGTTATCAGTGCTGTATCCTACTTCCCAGTGCTATATCCTAGTTCCCAGTGTTATATCCTAGTTCTCAGTGTTATCAGTGTTATATCATAGGTCACAGTGTTATATCCTAGTTCCCAGTTTTCTCAGTGTTCTATCCTTGTTCCCAGTGTTATACCCTAGTTCCAAGTGTAATATCCTAGTTCTCAGTGTTATATCCTAGTTCCAAGTGTTCTATCCTTGTTCCCAGTGTTATATCCTAGTTCCAAGTGTTACATCCTAGTTCGCAGTGTTATCAGTGTTATATCCTAGTTCTCAGTGTTATATCCTAGTTGTCAGTGTTATATCCTAGTTCCCAGTGTTATCAGTGTTATATCCTAGTTCCCAGTGTTGTCAGTGTTATATCCTAGTTCGCAGTGTTATATCCTAGTTCTCAGTGTTATGTCCTAGTTCACAGTGTTATATCATATTTGTCAATGCTATATCCTAGTTCTCAGTGTTATCAGTGTTATATCCTAGTTCTCAGTGTTATCAGTGTTATGTCCTAGTTCACAGTGTTAAATCATATTTCTCAATGCTATATACTAGTTCCCAGTGTTATATCCTAGTTCCAAGTGTTATCAGTGTTTTATCCTAGTTCCAACTGTTATCAACGTTATATCATAGTTCTCAGTGTTACATTCTAGTTCTCAGTGTTATATCCTAGTTCTCAGTGTAATATTCTTGTTCCTAGTGTTATATCCTAGTTCTGTCACGACTTCCGCCGAAGTTGGCTCTCCTGCCCGTTCGGGCGGTGCTCGGCGGTCGTCGTCACCGTCCTATTAGCCACTACCGATCCCGTTTTCGTGTATCTGTTGGTTTTGTCTAATTGGTTTCACCTGTGTGTTGTTTAGTTAATTAGTGTCTGTATTTAATGTAGGTTGCCCCGCCCTTGTTTTGTGCGGGATTGTTTATTTTGTCATTCGTTTTGTCTGTCGGTGTTTATTGTTTCTTATTCTCTGGTTAGTCTTTATCCTGTGTTGGATAAATTCACCCTGTGTGTATTTGGGTTGAACGTTGTTTATTTTGTTCACCGGAGAATAAAACTTTATATCGCTATCTGCTCTCTGCGCCTGATTCCACCCACCTTGATTAGACGTGACAAGTTCAAAGTGTTATCAGTACTATATCCTAGTTCCCAGTGTTTTATTCTAGTTCCCAGTGTTTTATTCTAGTTCCCAGTGTTTTATTCTAGTTCCCAGTGTTATATCCTTGTTCCCAGTTTTATCAGTGTTATATCCTAGTTATCAGTGCTATATCCTAGTTCCCAGTGTTTTCAGTGTTTTTGGCTAGTTCTCAGTGTTATATCCTAGTTCCCAGTGTTATGTCCTAGTTCCCAGTGTTATCAGTGTTATATCCTAGTTCCCAGTGTTATATCCTAGTTCCCAGTGTTATGTCATAGTTCCCAGTGTTATATCCTAGTTCTCAGTGTTATATCCTAGTTGTCAGTGTTATATCCCAGTTCCCAGTGTTTTCAGTGTTTTTGGCTAGTTCTCAGTGTTATATCCTAGTTCCCAGTGTTATGTCCTAGTTCCCAGTGTTATCAGTGTTATATCCTAGTTATCAGTGTTATATCCTAGTTCCCAGTGTTATGTCATAGTTTCCAGTGTTATCAGTATTATATCCTAGTCCCCAGTGTTCTCAGTGTTATATCCTAGTTCTCAGTGTTATGTCATAGTTCCCAGTGTTCTCAGTGTTATATCCTAGTTCCCAGTGTTATATCCTAGTTCTCAGTGTTATGTCATAGTTCCTAGTGTTCTCGGTGTTAAATCCTAGTTCCCAGTGTTCGCAGTGTTATATCCTAGTTCCTAGTGTTATCAGTGTTATATCCTAGTTCTCAGTGTTATATCCTAGTTGTCAGTGTTATATCCCAGTTCCCAGTGTTCTCGGTGTTAAATCCTAGTTTCCAGTGTTCTCAGTGTTATATCCTAGTTCCTAGTGTTATCAGTGTTATATCCTAGTTGTCAGTGTTATATGCTTGTTCTCTGTGTTATATCCTAGTTCCCAATGTTATATCCTAGTTCTCAGTGTTATGTCATAGTTCCCAGTGTTCTCAGTGTTATATCCTAGTTCCCAGTGTTATATCCTAGTTCTCAGTGTTATGTCATAGTTCCTAGTGTTCTCGGTGTTAAATCCTAGTTCCCAGTGTTCGCAGTGTTATATCCTAGTTCCTAGTGTTATCAGTGTTATATCCTAGTTCCCAGTGTTATATCCTAGTTCTCAGTGTTATATCCTAGTTGTCAGTGTTATATCCCAGTTCCCAGTGTTCGCAGTGTTATATCCTAGTTCCCAGTGTTATCAGTGTTATATCCTAGTTCCCAGTGTTATATCCTAGTTCTCAGTGTTATGTCATAGTTCCTAGTGTTCTCGGTGTTAAATCCTAGTTCCTAGTGTTATCAGTGTTATATCCTAGTTCCCAGTGTTATATCCTAGTTGTCAGTGTTATATGCTTGTTCTCTGTGTTATATCCTAGTTCCCAGTGTTGACGTAAGTACCTAGTGCTAATGGAATAAAACAAGTCATGTTCAATCAGAAGAATGTTATTTAGGGATCTGTCCCAAATGGCACCCTTATTCCTTATGGAGTGCACTTCCAACCAGAGCCCTATGGGAGAGCCTTATAGTACAGTAGTGGGCCATTTGGAACAGAACCAGGGTCTCTATTGTCTGTCATTTGAAATGCTATCTGTATCAACACTGATTCAAATATACACAACAACAAAGACATGTTGATTATGGTATCCTCTCTGGTCTCTTGGATTTTGGCTCCTGATCACTGCATTGGGATATCAATATTGATGCCTATGTGCACAAACACAAACAGAAGCACTGCCGTCTGATACAGCTCAGTCAACATGAGGACTGCACACACAACCGCACACACAGCCTGTGTAATAGCTGTCCACCTGGGCTCCCACCTGCCTGTTCTTCTGTACCATCAGTGCAATAGTGTTCTGTGAAGCATAGCGAAGCTGCACCTTCCTGTTCTTCTGTACCATCAGTATAATAGTGTTCTGTGAAGCATAGCGAAGCTGCACCTTCCTGTTCTTCTGTACCATCAGTATAATGGTGTTCTGTGAAGCATAGCGAATCTGCACCTTCCTGTTCTTCTGTACCATCAGTATAATGGTGTTCTGTGAAGCATAGCGAAGCTGCACCTTCCTGTTCTTCTGTACCATCAGTATAATGGTGTTCTGTGAAGCATAGCGAAGCTGCACCTTCCTGTTCTTCTGTACCATCAGTATAATGGTGTTCTGTGAAGCATAGCGAAGCTGCACCTTCCTGTTCTTCTGTACCATCAGTATAATGGTGTTCTGTGAAGCATAGCGAATCTGCACCTGCCTGTTCTTCTGTACCATCAGTATAATGGTGTTCTGTGAAGCATAGCGAAGCTGCACCTGCCTGTTCTTCTGTACCATCAGTATAATGGTGTTCTGTGAAGCATAGCGAAGCTGCACCTGCCTGTTCTTCTGTACCATCAGTATAATGGTGTTCTGTGAAGCATAGCGAAGCTGCACCTTCCTGTTCTTCTGTACCATCAGTATAATGGTGTTCTGTGAAGCATAGCGAAGCTGCACCTGCCTTTTCTTCTGTACCATCAGTATAATGGTGTTCTGTGAAGCATAGCGAAGCTGCACCTTCCTGTTCTTCTGTACCATCAGTATAATAGTGTTCTGTGAAGCATAGCGAAGCTGCACCTGCCTTTTCTTATGGGGGCTCACATAAGTGCATTCACTGGGACAGGCTGCTGGGGTTGACGCACACACACACACACACACACACACACACACACACACACACACACACACACACACACACACACACACACACACACACACACACACACTCACACACACACACTCACACACACACACCCACACTCACACGCACGCACTCACACACACATGCACTCACACACATGCACTCACACACACGCACTCACACACACACACACGCACTCACACACGCACTCACACACACACGCACACACGCACTCACACACACGCACTCACACACACACACACGCACTCACACACGCACTCACACACACACGCACACACGCACTCACACACACGCACTCACACACACACGCACACACGCACTCACACGCACGCACACACACACACACACACACACGCACTCACACACACACGCACTCACACACACGCACTCACACACACGCACTCACACACACGCACTCACACACACACACACGCACTCACACACACTCACACACACGCACACACACGTGCGGGACACACCTACGGCACAGTATCATCATTCCGAGATGAAGCACCCATAGGTTAGATAGAGGTATGTATTCTAATGATCATGACATGAACCCATCTTCTCAAGGGGAGCACAGTCACTGACAGAGAGGAGGGGAGGGAGGTTCACTTGCAATGGAATATTAATAAAGCACTGTCACATAACAGATTCACAAGTATTAAGGATTCAACCCATTGAAAAGAAGAGACCAATTTAGCCAATATCATTGTAATAGAATGTTATACGATAAACCAGAACAGTCATAGAGAGCCAGTGTTCTGCCTGGTGTACCCGTTAGGCAGTTGAAATGAGTGACTGATGACTGACCATCAAGTATTATCAAATCTGCTTTATTTGCCGTTCTCAACATGATGTGAACTACGGAGGCCTCAGAGGATCAATGGTAATCACATAACACAGGGCCCATGGCCACCAAGTTTCCAATAGCATATCCTTACAGCAGTGTTTTGAGACTTTGTTTAAGAAAACAGAACAGCCACTTTAGTAGAGAGACTTACAACTGGGTCCTGACTAAATGATTTATCTGAGGTAGCAGCGCAACAGACAAGCCCTTCAAGGTGTTCATGGATTATGGAAAGCTGATGACACAAAAGCTTCAAGAAATAAACTCTGCTCTGTAACAACATTTGGATATCGGAAGATTTCCCTTATTGCTGTGTTGTTGTTGTGACACCAGAGAGATATACAGCGGTGTGGGTATGTGTCAACAGGACAGGCATAGAGAAATGAGCTGAGAAGACAAACACATCTCTGACTGACAGCCAGGTGAGAGAGGGGAGAGAGGGGAGAGAGGGGAGAGAGAGAGAGAGAGAGAGAGAGAGAGAGAGAGAGAGAGAGCACGAGAGAGAGAGAGAGAGAGAGAGAGAGCACGAGAAAGAGAGAGAGAGAGAGCACGAGAAAGAGAGAGAGAGAGAGAGAGAGAGAGCACAAGAAAGAAAGAGAAAGGAGAGAGAGAGAGAGAGAGAGAGAGAGAGCACAAGAAAGAAAGAGAAAGGAGAGAGAGAGAGAGAGAGAGAGAGAGAGAGAGAGAGCACAAGAAAGAAAGAGAAAGGAGAGAGAGAGAGAGAGAGAGCACAAGAAAGAAAGAGAAAGGAGAGAGAGGGAGGAAGAGAGAGAGAGTATTACTAGGTATTGACTGGTCGGTCTGTGAGACTGATGTGTTATGAAGACAGATGGATCTGGAATGAACTCACTAACACCAAGACAAAGAGACAGATACACTAACAAAAGCCATGCAGCACAGTGAACGTCCTTGAGCTGAAGGAAGGCACTGACTCCACCAGACACACAGACAGAGAAGATGCAGTAGTACCAACTATAAGCTAAATATGCCCAAATATAATGCAGTATCCTGCATATTTCTGAACCACAGACTGGGTCACAGTCCAGGAAAAGAAGGTGCTCCCTATGTCCATACAGCTGTCTCTGTAGGAGAACCCTTTTGGGTTATAGTTAAAACCTTTTCACCCATCGGAGAACCCTCAAACCATTCTTAATGGTAAGAGTGTTGAACAAACAATACTATTGTCTATAAGGTCGGGACCTTACTAGTAGGCTCAGGGCCCCAGGTGCAGTCAGTGGGGGATGGAGGCTCAGGCCCCCAGGTGCAGTCAGTGGGGATGGAGGCTCAGGGCCCCAGGTGCAGTCAGTGGGCCCCCAGGTGCAGTCAGTGGGGGATGGAGGCTCAGGCCCCAGGTGCAGTCAGTGGGATTGGAGGCTCAGGCCCCAGGTGTAGTCAGTGGGGATGGAGGCTCAGGCCCCCAGGTGCAGTCAGTGGGCCCCCAGGTGTAGTCATTGGGCCCCCTGGTGTAGTCAGTGGGCCCCCAGGTGCAGTCAGTGGGCCCCCAGGTGCAGTCAGTGGGCCCCCAGGTGCAGTCAGTGGGGGATGGAGGCTCAGGGCCCCAGGTGCAGTCAGTGGGGGATGGAGGCTCAGGGCCCCAGGTGCAGTCAGTGGGCCCCCAGGTGCAGTCAGTGGGGGATGGAGGCTCAGGCCCCCAGGTGCAGTCAGTGGGATTGGAGGCTCAGGCCCCCAGGTGTAGTCAGTGGGGGATGGAGGCTCAGGCCCCCTGGTGTAGTCAGTGGGCCCCCAGGTGCAGTCAGTGGGCCCCCAGGTGCAGTCAGTGGGCCCCCAGGTGCAGTCAGTGGGGGATGGAGGCTCAGGCCCCCAGGTGCAGTCGGTGGGGGATGGAGGCTCAGGCCCCCAGGTGCAGTCAGTGGGGGATGGAGGCTCAGGCCCCCAGGTGCAGTCAGTGGGCCCCCAGGTGCAGTCAGTATGGCTGGCAGATCCTCAGCACCATCACTATGGCCAAAGAGCTCTGTGCCAGGAACTCTGACATTTAACAAAGAGACCTAGGATAGATATACAGCATGTAGAACACCAAGGGCATAGATATGTGTAGTAGAACATCAAGGACATAGACATCATAGAGAGTACTGATTGGGGAGGTGAGCTCAAGGTTAATGTAGAAACAAGTGAGGGAATTAAGCAAATACGCATATTACCCATGTACTAATTAATATCAACTGATGCATACACACTGTACTACACACACACACGCACACACACACACACACACACACACACACACACACACACACACACACACACACACACACACACACACACACACACACACACACACACACACACACACACACACACACACACACACACACACACACTGTACTACACACACACACATACACACTGTACTACACACACACACACACACACACACACACACACACATACACACTGTCCTACACACACATACACACTGTACTACACACACACACACACACACACACACACACACACACACACACACACACACACACACACACACACACATACACACTGTCCTACACACACATACACACTGTACTACACACACACACACACACACATACATACACACTGTACTACACACACACACATACACACTGTACTACACACACACACACACTGTACTACACACACATACACACTGTACAACACACACATACACACTGTACTACACACACATACACACTGTAGTACACACACACACTGTACTACACACACACTGTACTACACACACATACACACTGTACTACGCACACATACACACTGTACTACACACACATACACACTGTACTACACAAACACACACACACACACTGTACTACACACACACATACACACTGTACTACACACACATACACACTGTACTACACACACACACACACACACACACACACACACTGTACTACACACACACACACACTGTACTACACACACACATACACACTGTACTACACACACATACACACACATACACACTGTACTACGCACACGTACACACTGTACTACACACACACATACACACTGTACGACACACACACACAGTGTACTACACACACACTGTACTACACACATACACACTGTACTACACACACACACACACACAGACACACACACACACACACTGTACTACACACACATACACACTGTACTACACACACATACACACTGTACTAGACACACATACACACTGTACTACACACACACACACACACACACACACACTGTACTACACACACATTCACACTGTACTACACACACATACACACTGCACTACACACACATACACACTGTACTACATATACACACTGTACTACACACACACACACTGTACTACACACACTGTACTACACACACATACACACTGTACTACACACACACACAAACACAAACACAAACACGCACACACACACACTGTACTACAAACACACACACACACACTGTACTACACACACACACACACACACACACACACACACACACACACACACACACACACACACACACACACACACACACACACACACACACACACACACACACACACACACTGTACTACACACACTGCACTACACAAACACACACACACACACACACTGTACTACACACACACACACACACACACACACACACACACACACACAGTACTACACACACACACACACACACACTGTACTACACACACACATTTTGTTTTCTTTTTCATATCTTGTCTAATGAAATGTGTCACCCTGTCATACAGATATGTTGTCAGAGCTAAACAGAGTGATATCTGAATCGTGATATCAGGGAGACATCCCAAGACCAGACGGTGCAGCAGAGGTAGTACTGGTAAAGGTCATAATGATGACATTAGCCTTTTCACCGCTAAAATGACAGAAATGTCTAAATGTTTCACAGCCAAATCACTGTATCAAACAGAGCCGAATTTTACCTGGGAAAATGTTGTGTCTCGACACAAAACTGTAAGATACGCAAGACAAACAATCCTTTGGTGCGGCAGGGAGCCTAGTGGTTAGAGCGTTGGACTAGGAACCGAAAGGTTGCAAGACCGAATCCCGAGCTGACAAGGTAGGACATCTGTCGTTCTGCCCATGAACAAGGTAGTTAACTCACTGTTCCTAGGCTGTCACTGAAAATAAGAATTTGTTCTTGACTGACTTGCCTAGTTAAATAAAGGTTCAAACATATTTTTTCTAAAATAATGAACAAAACAGTTGAGATGCAATCGACAACAAAATGATGGAGTCTGATTGTTGAGCCTCATCCATGATGATAGTGGAGATTTCACAGGCCGTGATGAAAACCCTTCAGGTCCAGCATCTCAGAGGTGTATCATCACCCTATAAGAGCCCTTTGTTTGCAGCCTAAATAGCACAGTATTCCCTAAATAGTGCACTACTTTTAATCAGAGCCCTATGGGCGTACACCCTCTATGTAGAGAAAGGGGTGTCATTTGGGATGCAAACTTTCAATCTGGTCCATTTGCACCACACAACACCATACCGATCTCCTCACAGAACCTCATACATACACAACATGAAAGCTATTATAGACCTACCACGCTAGGCTTTTACATATTCATGATATATCACTGTCAGCTATTTAGGTTGCATTGGTGTGATACATGTTTCATAATCTAATGGCAAAAATGAAATGAATGTACTACTATATAGGTGATCAATATAGACGAGAGTATAACTGAGTATAATAGAATAGAAACATGTTGAGTAGAGTCAGCCCATTCTATCCTTCTATATGAGAAGCAGAACTAATTGTCACATCATCAAGCAGAAAGTTCCACGTACAGATCAGAGCAATTAGTCTGGAGTGAGACAGCTGTAGTTGGAGGGTTAATGATGCTCTTAACACATGTTATGTCTCAACCTCATTTAGCTGGGCCTACACACACACACACACACACACACACACACACACACACACACACACACACACACACACACACACACACACACACACACACACACACACACACACACACACACACACACACACACACACACACACACACACACACACACAGATCCCCTCTTTCAGAAAGGAGAATAAACCAATACTCAGATGGTACATTACAGCTAGAGACAGAACACATATCAGTCAGATATAACATGTTCACCAGACATTAAGTACGCATTATGATGACACACACACACACCTCAGACGTCAGAACTCCCTATGATCATTACTGTCTCCTTGAAAAACATGCCTGGTGGGGTGTGGAGGAGAGGAGCAGAGGAGTGGAACAGAGGAGAGTAGCAGAGGAGTGGAACAGAGGAGTGGAACAGAGGAGAGTAGCAGAGTGGAACAGAGGAGAGTAGCAGAGGAGTGGAACAGAGGAGTGGAACAGAGGAGAGTAGCAGAGGAGTGGAACAGAGGAGTGGAACAGAGGAGAGTAGCAGAGGAGTGGAACAGAGGAGTGGAACAGAGGAGAGTAGCAGAGTGGAACAGAGGAGTGGAACAGAGGAGAGTAGCAGAGGAGTGGAACAGAGGAGTGGAACAGAGGAGAGTAGCAGAGGAGTGGAGAAGAAGAGCAGAGGAGAAGAGCAGGGGAGAGGAGCAGAGGAGAGGAGAGGAGAGGAGAGGAGAGGAGGAGAGGAGAGGCGGAGCGGAGGTGAGGAGAGGAGGAGAGGAGAGGAGGAGAGGAGGAGAGGAGGTAGGAGAGGGAGGGAGAGGAGGAGGAGAGGGAGGGAGAGGTGGAGCGGAGGAGAGGGAGAGGAGGAGAAGAGGAGAGGAGAGGAGGAGAGAAGAGGAGGAGAGGAGAGGAGAGGAGGAGAGGCGGGGCGGAGGAGAGGGGAGGTTGAGGAGGGGAGGAGAGGAGCAGAGGAGAGGCAGAGGGAGAGGAGAGGGAGGCGGAGCGGAGGAGAGGAGGAGAGGAGATGAGAGGAGGAGAGGAGAGGAGGAGAGGAGGAGGAGGAGGAGAGGAGGAGAGGAGGAGGAGAGGGAGGAGAGGAGAGGAGGAGAGGAGAGGGGAGGAGAGGGAGAGGAGAGGAGAGGAGAGGAGAGGAGAGGAGAGGGAGAGGAGAGGAGAGGAGAGGCGTAGGAGAGGAGAGGAGAGGCAGAGGAGAGGGAGGGAGAGGAGGAGGAGAGGGGGAGGGGAGGAGAGGAGGAGAGGAGAGGAGGAGAGGAGAGAAGAGGAGGAGAGGAGAGGCGGAGCGGAGGAGAGGAGGAGAGGAGGAGATGAGAGGAGGAGAGGGAGGAGAGGAGAGGAGAGGGAGGGGGAGGAGGAGGAGAGGAGAGGAGGGAGAGGAGAGGCGGAGGAGAGGAGAGGCGGAGAGGAGGGGAGGAGAGGCAGAGCGGAGGAGGAGAGGAGGAGAGGAGAGGAGAGAGAGGAGGGAGAGGAGAGGAGAGGAGGAGAGAAGGAGAGGAGAGGGAGAGGAGAGGAGGAGAGGAGGAGAGGAGAGGAGAGGAGGAGGGGAGAGGGCGGAGGAGAGAGGAGAGACGGAGAGGAGGGGGAGGAGAGGCAGAGCGGAGAGTTGAGGAGTGGAGGAGGGGGAGCGGAGAGGAGTGGAGTGGGGGAGTGAAGAAGAGGAGGGGGAGCGGAGAAGAGGGATAGTTGAGGAGAGGAGTGGAGAAGAGCAGAGGAGAAGAGCAGGGGAGAGGAGCGGAGGAGAGGAGAGGCGGAGAGGAGGGGAGGAGAGGCGGAGCGGAGGAGAGGAGCTGAGAGGAGTGGAGTGGGGGAGTGAAGAAGAGGAAGGGAGCAGTACTGTAGCGAGCTGCCGTTGAATCAGCCAAGGCATCCGTTTTAAATGTAAAGGCATCCGTTTTAAATGCGTTTTAAATGTAAAGGCATGAGTTTTAAATGTAAAGGCATGAGTTTTAAATGTAAAGGCATCCGTTTAAAATTCATTTTAATTGTAAAGGCATGTGTTTTAAATGTAAAAGCATGTGTTTTAAATGTGTTTTAAATGTAAAGGCATGAGTTTTAAATGTAAAGGCATGAGTTTTAAATGTAAAGGCATGTGTTTTAAATGTAAAGGCATGTATTTTAAATGTAAAGGCATGGGTTTTAAATGTAAGGCATGTGTTTTAAATGCGTTTTAAATGTAAAGGCATGTGTTTTAAATGTAAAGGCATGCGTTTTAAATGTAAAGGCATGTGTTTTAAATGCGTTTTAAATGTACAGGCATGTGTTTTAAATGTAAAGGCATGCGTTTTAAATGTAAATGCATGAGTTTTAAATGTAAAGGCATTCATTTTAAATGTAAAGGCATGTGTTTAAAATGTAAAGACATGTGTTTTAAATGCGTATTAAATGTAAAGGCATGTGTTTTAAATGTAAAGGCATCCGTTTTAAATGCATTTTAAATGTAAAGGCATGAGTTTTAAATGTAAAGGCATGAGTTTTAAATGTAAAGGCATGAGTTTTAAATGTAAAGGCATGAGTTTTAAATGTAAAGGCATGTGTTTTAAATGTAAAGGCATGTGTTTTAAATGCATTTTAAATTTAAAGGCATGTGTTTTAAATGTAAAGGCATATGTGTTAAATGCGTTTTAAATGTAAAGGCATCTGTTTTAAATGTAAAGGCATGTGTTTTAAATGTAAAGGCATGAGTTTTAAATGTAAAGGCATGTATTTTAAATGTAAAGGCATGCGTTTTAAATGTAAAGCCATGTGTTTTAAATGTAAAGGCATCCGTTTTAAATGCGTTTTTAAATGTAAAGGCATGTGTTTTAAATGTAAAGGCATGAGTTTTAAATGTAAAGGCTTCCGTTTAAAATGTGTTTTAAATGTAAATGCATGTGTTTTAAATGTAAAGGCATGTGTTTTAAATGTGTTTTAAATGTAAAGGCATGAGTTTTAAATGTAAAGGCATGTGTTTTAAATGTAAAGGCATGCGTTATAAATGTAAAGGCATGCGTTTTAAATGTAAAGGCTTCCGTTTAAAATGTGTTTTAAATGTAAATGCATGTGTTTTAAATGTAAAGGCATGAGTTTGAAATGTAAAGGCATGTGTTTTAAATGTAAAAGCATCCCTTTTAAATTCGTTTTAAATGTAAAGGCATGTGTTTTAAATGCAACGGCATGAGTTTTAAATGTAAAGCCATCTGTTTTAAATGCGTATTAAATGTAAAGGCATGTGTTTTAAATGTAAAGGCATGTGTTTTAAATGCGTTTTAAATGTAAAGGCATGAGTTGTAAATGTAAAGGCATGCGTTTTAAATGTAAATGCATGTGTTTAAAATGTAAAGGCATGTGTTTTAAATATGTTTTCAATGTAAAAGCATGTGTTTTAAATGTAAAGGCATGTGTTTGAAATGTAAAGGCATGAGTTTTAAATGTAAAGGCATCCGTTTAAAATGCATTTTAATTGTAAAGGCATGTGTTTTAAATGTAAAAGCATGTGTTTTAAATGTGTTTTAAATGTAAAGGCATGAGTTTTAAATGTAAAGGCATGAGTTTTAAATGTAAAGGCATGTGTTTTAAATGTAAAGGCATGCATTTTAAATGTAAAGGCATGGGTTTTAAATGTAAGGCATGTGTTTAAAATGTAAAGCCATCCGTTTTAAATGCGTATTAAATGTAAAAGCATGTGTTTGAAATGTAAAGGCATGCGTTTTAAATGTAAAGGCATGAGTTTTAAATGTAAAGGCATGCATTTTAAATGTAAAGGCATGTGTTTTAAATGTGTTTTAAATGTAAAAGCATGTGTTTTAAATGTAAAGGCATATGTTTTAAATGTAAAGGCATGTGTTTTAAATGCGCTTTAAATGTAAAGGCATGAGTTTTAAATGTAAAGGCATGAGTTTTAAATGTAAAGGCATGCGTTTTAAATACATATTAAATGTAAAGGCATGCGTTTTAAATGTAAATGCATGACTTTTAAATGTAAAGGCATGCGTTTTAAATGTAAAGGCATGTGTTTTAAATGTAAAGGCATACGTTTTAAATGGAAAGCCATTTGTTTTAAATGTAAAGGCATCCGTTTTAAATGCGTATTAAATGTAAAGGCATGTGTTTTAAATGTAACGGCATGAGTTTGAAATGTAAAGCCATCCGTTTTAAATGCGTATTAAATGTAAAAGCATGTGTTTTAAATGTAAAGGCATGTGTTTTAAATGTAAAGGCATGTGTTTTAAATGTAAAGGCATATGTGTTAAATGCGTTTTAAATGTAAAGGCATCTGTTTTAAATGTAAAGGCATGTGTTTTAAATGTAAAGGCATGAGTTTTAAATGTAAAGGCATGTATTTTAAATGTAAAGGCATGCGTTTTAAATGTAAAGCCATGTGTTTTAAATGTAAAGGCATCCGTTTTAAATGCGTTTTAAATGTAAAGGCATGTGTTTTAAATGTAAAGGCATGAGTTTTAAATGTAAAGGCTTCCGTTTAAAATGTGTTTTAAATGTAAATGCATGTGTTTTAAATGTAAAGGCATGTGTTTTAAATGTGTTTTAAATGTAAAGGCATGAGTTTTAAATGTAAAGGCATGTGTTTTAAATGTAAAGGCATGCGTTATAAATGTAAAGGCATGCGTTTTAAATGTAAAGGCTTCCGTTTAAAATGTGTTTTAAATGTAAATGCATGTGTTTTAAATGTAAAGGCATGAGTTTTAAATGTAAAGGCATGAGTTTGAAATGTAAAGGCATGTGTTTTAAATGTAAAAGCATCCCTTTTAAATTCGTTTTAAATGTAAAGGCATGTGTTTTAAATGCAACGGCATGAGTTTTAAATGTAAAGCCATCTGTTTTAAATGCGTATTAAATGTAAAGGCATGTGTTTTAAATGTAAAGGCATCCGTTTTAAATGTAAAGGCATCCGTTTTAAATGCGTTTTAAATGTAAAGGCATGAGTTTTAAATGTAAAGGCATGAGTTTTAAATGTAAAGGCATGTGTTTTAAATGCGTTTTAAATGTAAAGGCATGAGTTGTAAATGTAAAGGCATGCGTTTTAAATGTAAATGCATGTGTTTAAAATGTAAAGGCATGTGTTTTAAATATGTTTTCAATGTAAAAGCATGTGTTTTAAATGTAAAGGCATGTGTTTGAAATGTAAAGGCATGAGTTTTAAATGTAAAGGCATCCGTTTAAAATGCATTTTAATTGTAAAGGCATGTGTTTTAAATGCAAAAGCATGTGTTTTAAATGTGTTTTAAATGTAAAGGCATGAGTTTTAAATGTAAAGGCATGAGTTTTAAATGTAAAGGCATGTGTTTTAAATGTAAAGGCATGCATTTTAAATGTAAAGGCATGGGTTTTAAATGTAAGGCATGTGTTTAAAATGTAAAGCCATCCGTTTTAAATGCGTATTAAATGTAAAAGCATGTGTTTGAAATGTAAAGGCATGCGTTTTAAATGTAAATGCATGAGTTTTAAATGTAAAGGCATGCATTTTAAATGTAAAGGCATGTGTTTTAAATGTGTTTTAAATGTAAAAGCATGTGTTTTAAATGTAAAGGCATATATTTTAAATGTAAAGGCATGTGTTTTAAATGCGCTTTAAATGTAAAGGCATGAGTTTTAAATGTAAAGGCATGAGTTTTAAATGTAAAAGCACGCGTTTTAAATACGTATTAAATGTAAAGGCATGCGTTTTAAATGTAAATGCATGAGTTTTAAATGTAAAGGCATGCGTTTTAAATGTAAAGGCATGTGTTTTAAATGTAAAGGCATGCGTTTTAAATGGAAAGCCATTTGTTTTAAATGTAAAGGCATCCGTTTTAAATGCGTATTAAATGTAAAGGCATGTGTTTTAAATGTAACGGCATGAGTTTGAAATGTAAAGCCATCCGTTTTAAATGCGTATTAAATGTAAAAGCATGTGTTTTAAATGTAAAGGCATGCGTTTTAAATGTAAATGCATGAGTTTTAAATGTAAAGGCATGCGTTTTAAATGTAAAGGCATGTGTTTTAAATGCGTTTTAAATGTAAAGGCATGAGTTTTAAATGTAAAGGCATCCGTTTTAAATGTGTTTTAAATGTAAAGGCATGCGTTTTAAATGTAAAGGCATGCGTTTTAAATGTAAAGGCATCTGTTTTAAATGCGTTTTAAATGTAAAGGCATGAGTTTTAAATGTAAAGGCATGAGTTTTAAATGTAAAGGCATGCATTTTAAATGTTTTAAATGTAAAGGCATGCGTTTTAAATGGAAAACCATTTGTTTTAAATGTAAAGGCATCCGTTTTAAATGCGTTTTAAATGTAAAGGCATGTGTTTTAAATGTAACGGCATGAGTTTGAAATGTAAAGCCATCCGTTTTAAATGCGTATTAAATGTAAAAGCATGTGTTTTAAATGTAAAGGCATGCGTTTTAAATGTAAATGCACGAGTTTTAAATGTAAAGGCATGTGTTTCAAATGTAAAGGCATGTGTGTTAAATGTGTTTTAAAGGTAAAAGCATGTGTTTTAAATGTAAAGGCATGAGTTTTAAATGTAAAGGCATGTGTATTAAATGTAAAGGCATGTGTTTTAAATGCGTTTTAAATGTAAAGGCATGAGTTTTAAATGTAAAGGCATGCGTTTTAAATGTAAATGCATGTGTTTAAAATGTAAAGGCATGTGTTTTAAATATGTTTTCAATGTAAAAGCATGTGTTTTAAATGTAAAGGCATGTGTTTGAAATGTAAAGGCATGAGTTTTAAATGTAAAGGCATCCGTTTAAAATTCATTTTAATTGTAAAGGCATGTGTTTTAAATGTAAAAGCATGTGTTTTAAATGTCTTTTAAATGTAAAGGCATGAGTTTTAAATGTAAAGGCATGAGTTTTAAATGTAAAGGCATGTGTTTTAAATGTAAAGGCATGCATTTTAAATGTAAAGGCATGGGTTTTAAATGTAAGGCATGTGTTTTAAATGCGTTTTAAATGTAAAGGCATGTGTTTTAAATGTAAAGGCATGCGTTTTAAATGTAAAGGCATGTGTTTTAAATGCGTTTTAAATGTACAGGCATGTGTTTTAAATGTAAAGGCATGCGTTTTAAATGTAAATGCATGAGTTTTAAATGTAAAGGCATTCATTTTAAATGTAAAGGCATGTGTTTAAAATGTAAAGACGTGTTTTAAATGCGTATTAAATGTAAAGGCATGTGTTTTAAATGTAAAGGCATCCGTTTTAAATGCATTTTAAATGTAAAGGCATGTGTTTTAAATGCGTTTTAAATGTAAAGGCATCCGTTTTAAATGCGTTTTAAATCTTTAAATGTGGCCAATCCTGAGCCAGAACACATAGCAATACATGCACACACACACACACACACACACACACACACACACACACACACACACACACACACACACACACACACACACACACACACACACACACACACACACACACACACACACACACACACACACACACACACACACACACACACACACACACACACACACATTACGCACACACACACACGTGCACACACACACACACACACACACACACACACACAAAGCGCAGCTAAATTACTGACACATATACAGTACATAACCTTACACACAGCATCCCTCACGACACAACACACACATCAAAATACATATTTTTGACACATGCTTCTTCCTCAAACTAGCAAACAGTTAACCTGCAACACACACCCACACACAGTCTATGAAACACGGTGACTTACAGTGTTTCAGTAGCAGAGCTCCCATCCCCTGCAGCAGCAGTAGAGTTAGTACAGACGGACTAGCAGAGAGACTGGAAGGAAGGCTTCTGTCTCCCCTCACCCACGTGTGGACTATGAGACTAGAATACTAAACCATGCTGAATGACAGTATATTCTGTGGAGCACATTTGCTACAAATGCATTGCATTGCTTGTCGGTGTATCTAGCCACACACTGAAATGTATGTATGACGCAGCTGTATGAATACACAATAGGATCTTTTCTCACATAATGTATCTTGGTAGAACAGCAAATTAAATCCTTTGAAGAACCCTGCAGCACCAAAGGAGAATGTTTACATTCATATGTGACAATGTATACACCCAACAACTTTCACATGTAGCCCTCACATGTTTTTGTGTGCTTGACTGTTGGTGCCGGATAGTTGCAATATGCACAGCTGTATCACCTCAAACTCTCTCGGCAGGACATACAGGACAGTAAAGGACAGGAGAGAAGAGGACAGGAGAGAAGAGGACAGGACAGGAGAGGACAGGACATGAGAGGACAGAACAGGAAAGAAGAGGACATGAGAGGACAGGAGAGGAAAGGACAGGAGAGAAGAGGAGAAGAGAGGACAGGATAGGAGATAAGAGGATAGAAGAGGACAGGAGAGGATACGAGAGGACAGGAGAGAAGAGGATAGAAGAGGATAGAAGAGGATAGAAGAGGAAAGGAGATGACAGGATAGGAGAGGACAGGATAGGAGATGACAGGATAGGAGAGGACAGGACAGGAGAGGACAGAACAGGAAAGAAAGGGACATGAGAGGACAGGAGAGGACAGGATAGGAGATAAGAGGATAGAAGAGGACAGGAGAGGATACGAGAGGACAGGAGAGAAGAGGAGAGGACAGGAGAGGATACAAGAGGACAGGAGAGGACAGGATAGGACAGGACAGGACAGGACAGGAGAGAAGAGGAGAGGACAGGAGAGAAGAGGAGAGGACAGGAGAGGACATGATAGGAGAGGACAGGATAGGAGAGAAGAGGATAGAAGAGGACAGGAGATGACAGGAGAGGAGAGGACAGGATAGGAGAGGACAGGACAGGAGAGAAGAGGAGAGGACATGATAGGAGAGAAGAGGAGGGGATAGGAGAGGACAGGAGAGGAGAGGACAGGAGAGAAGAGGAGAAGAGAGGACAGGATAGGAGATAAGAGGATAGAAGAGGACAGGAGAGGATACGAGAGGACAGGTGAGGATAGGAGAGGACAGGAGAGGATACGAGAGGACAGGAGAGGATAGGAGAGGACAGGAGAGGATAGGAGAGGACAGGAGAGAAGAGGACAGGAGAGGATAGGAGAGGACAGGAGAGGACAGGAGAGGACAGGAGAGGAGAGGACAGGATAGGAGAGGACAGGAGAGGACAGGAGAGGACAGGAGAGAAGAGGACAGGAGTGGAGAGGAGAGGACAGGATAGGGGAGGACAGGAGAGGATAGGGGAGGACAGGAGAGGATAGGAGAGGACAGGAGAGAAGAGAAGAGGAGAAGACATGATATGAGAGAAGAGGACAGGAGAGAGCTGAAGCATGGTCATGTCATGTGACCAAACACATCTTAATGATATGCTTCCAACACAACACACTTTGACCTCCTGTTATCTGTCTGACACGGCAAATAGATGCTTTTGATTGTTACTATAATCATAATAATCCATAGGCTACATTTTTGCTGGTATTCAATAACACTTCAATAACACTACGACAGATAGCTTGAGCGTTGTTGAGACGTTGAGTGCATGAGACTATGATAAATAAATCAAGTTTTGAAGAATGCCTGATGCCTGATGAAATATTTGACCTCCCCAAAAATATCAAGACGCAGAGGAAAACGACAACAACTCACCCAAAATCATCGTGGCTTTTCCTTCTCTCTGCTCCCCTCGTTTCTCCGTCTCTCCCTTTTCTCCAAAGGGACAATGGCTCCAAATTGTTTTCTTATTTTTTTCACCGCTCGTCTTTCTCTCTCTCTCTCTCTCTCTCTCTCTCTTCTCTCTCTCTCTCTCTCTCTCTTTCTCTCCAGCTGGCAAGTCAGAAAAGCAGAACTAAACGTGAGCGGAGACTGCTGCTACTACCACCTGCTACCACTGCTACCACTGCACACGCTGTCTGTCTGTCCCTCGCTTTGCCTTGCCTTGCGTCCGCCCTCACCAGGTGATTAACAGTATGTGAGGAGGAGGAGGAGGTGGGGGGGGGGCGGGGTAATGCTGGTGCAGTTGTGCTGCCTGTCTGTCTCAGATAAGCCTCGGGGTTGGGGTGCGTCAGACACAAGAGGGAGGGGGAGCTACTGGCCAAAGTTGAACTACCTAATGACAGAATGAAGTCGAACTCCCCAATCACAGACTGAAGTCGAACTCCCCAATCACAGAATGAAGTCTAACTACCCAATCACAGAATGAAAAGCAGCTTCATCTAGATCTTCTACTCCAGAGAAGCCAGAAAATGTGATGGTCTCCAACACAGCTGACAAGCTATATCTGTTCAGTGGGAACATTTCTGAGATGGGAATACCTTGGTGTCAAACTGGTCTCTCTCTCTCTCTCTCGCTCTCTCTCTCTCTCTCTCTCTCTCTCTCTCTCTTCTTATTTTTGGGGTTGTGTATAATCTAAAGGAACCTTACATGTCTGTGCTAAGTGTGCTCTGATTGGTGGCAGCCTCGACCAATGGGAGCAGCGGCAGGCACTTGCCATCATGCAGAGTGTAAGTCATGAAGGAGACAGCACTGGACTAATAATGTATGTGTGTGTCCCAGTCTATCTCCGCCTCCACCCCTCTCTCCTCACTCCTCCGCCCCCATCCCTCTCTCCTCACTCCTCCGCCCCCACCCATCTCTCCTCACTCCTCAGCCCAGTGGAATGAACAGCATGTTTTGTCGGCTTGCGTCCGTCGCTTTCTCTCGTCGTTTATCGCCCCTGCCCCTCATTCCTCTGTTCTTTGACTCCATGTGACCGATGAACCCTTTTGTCCTCTCTTTCTCTCCTTCTCCCCATCCTCCTCTCACTCGTCAACCTATCAGGCTACGCATTCTGTCACCCTGCTCTATTGCCATCAAAGGACAGGATTTGGATGGAGGGACAGAAAAAGGGGGAGGATGGTTAAAAAAGAGATGGAATAGAAAGTGACAGAGCAAGGAGGGGCAGAGATTAAACTAAAATGCAAACAGACAGAGGGATGTAGAGACTTGGAGTGACGAGAGGAGAGGACTGGGAGCAACGAGACAGAGAGGAGAGGACCGGGAGCAACGAGACAGAGAGATGAGAAAGGAGAGGACCGGGAGCAACGAGACAGAGAGGAGAGGACCGGGAGCAATGAGACAGAGAGACAAGAGAGGAGAGGACCGGGAGCAACGAGACAGAGAGACAAGAGAGAAGAGGACCGAGAGCAACGAGACAGAGAGACAACAGAGGAGAGGACCGGGAGCAACGAGACAGAGAGACAAGAGAGGAGAGGACCGGGAGCAACGAGACAGAGAGACAAGAGAGGAGAGGACCGGGAGCAACGAGACAGAGAGACAAGAGAGGAGAGGACCGGGAGCAACGAGACAGAGAGACAAGAGAGGAGAGGACCGGGAGCAACGAGACAGAGAGACAAGAGAGGAGAGGACTGGGAGCAACGAGACAGAGAGGAGAGGACTGGGAGCAACGGGACAGAGACAAGAGAGGAGAGGCAGAGATTAAAACATGCTGCTTGTGGATGAAACAAAACCAAGTCATCTAAATATTATGTCCTGCTTTGCAGTCTGTCTATGCAGTCTGTCTATGCAGTCTTCCTTAGCTCACCCCTTACTCAACAACTGAAACTGAAAGAAGGAGAGTCACGGGCTTGAAGAGAGGGAGAAAGAGCAAGAGAGACCTATTCAGAAGCACAAAGCCATGATGCCATTGAAGAAGCGGACTGGCGGTTAAAAAGGGATAGATCAGTCAAAAAGAAGGGCTTAACAAAACTGGCAAAAAATGCATCCCCTTGGGGACAGAGCACACAGTTGCAAACACACAGTTGCAAACACACAGTGGCAAACACACAGTGGCAAACACACAGTGGCAAACACACAGTGGCAAACACACAGTGGCAAACACACAGTGGCAAACACACAGTTGCAAACACACAGTGGCAAACACATAGACACACACTGAAACACGTGGCCTAGGGCTAGCTAGAGAAACAGAGAGACAAGAGACTTGCCTGCCTGCCTGCCTGCCTGCCTGCCTGCCTGCCTGCATGCCTGCCTGTCTGTCTGTCTGTCTGTCTTTTATAGTGCCTTGTCTTCTCTCGTCCTCTCCCAGTCCTCCTTGTCTCAGGCTCTCTCCCTCTCTCCTTGTCTCAGTCTCTCTCTTCCTCTCCTTCCCTCAGTCTCTCTCTTCCTCTCCTTCCCTCTGTCCCCCTCTCCCTCTTCTCACGTCCTATCCCCCCTCTACCTCTTCTCATGTCTCTCTCTTCCTCTCCTTCCCTCTCTCCCTCCCCCACTCTATCCCTCCTTCTCTCCTTGTCTCAGGCTCGGGCAGTGAGTATGAGTCAGAGAGATGTTGGAGTGAATACTAAAGAGTCTGCCGGCATCTCTAATACCTTACTGCTGCACTACACAGCACAAACACACGCACGCACGCACACACACACACACACACGCACGCACGCACACACACACACTGTTACGGATACAGTTATCCTGTGTGTGTGTGTATCCTGTGTGTGTGTTTCTTTTCTCTCCTTCTCCCCTCACAGGTGAAAATCATCACTCCCCAATCAGTCAACAACCAATCATCAATCAGAAGACACACCTCCTCCAATTTCCTGACCTATCACAGTTCCTTCCCCATGGTTTAAAAACCCCATTTGTTTGTTCCAGCTCAGCTCAGCTCAGCTCAATCTCTCTGTAAATGCCATGTCTGTAGGTCTCTGTGTTTCACTCTCGCTTTGTGTCGTAACCTCTCTTTTGTTTAAGCACCTCATAGCACTTTGTCATCACCTATGAGTATTGTTTTTGGTTATGGTGTTTGTGTTTGATTGCTGGTGGAAAAGGGGGAAACCAAGACAAGTCGCCCATGGGCATACACTACCCGTAGGTGAACTTTGTTAAATACACTAGTTAGAACTGGGCGGACCACCCACTGTATTTTTGGTTAGTTAGTTAGCTGTTGTTAAAGTAGGCTAGTCTAGCTTAGGGGTGTTTTTGAATACTTATTGTTTCTTTCCTTGGGTCCAGCTCAGCCCCTTTTCCTGCTCCCCCCATTACCGTGTGTTTATAAATAAACCTAGAGTTTGACGGTAGATTTCAGTTGTCGTGCTTATTTCGTTCACACTTTTCCTTTGTCACAATAATAATTTGCATGAGTTATGTTACGAGTCTCATTACCATCCCCCCTAGACTGTCGGGCCAAAAGGGATTCGTAACATAAGTGGGGGCTCATCCGGGATCATGTCATAACTGACACCCATGCCGCTCATGTAGATTGTTGTAGTGGTATAGTTCAGTGTTGAGCGTCATAGCTGAAGTAGCATTAGTGTTTGCTATTTCCTTTGGCACTTGTGAAGTAGTGTAAAAATGACTACTTTTGATTTGAAATCTTTTTTGGATAACCCTTCGTGGGAGGTTTTTGACAAATGTCGTAGAGTTGATTTAATGACCTTGGCTGACCATTATTCAGTATCGATTCCGCAGAGTTTAGTTAAGGCGGAGGTGAAACGGATAGTATTAAATGTATTGTTGGAAGAGCAGGTGCTTGTGTTACCGCTGCCTGAGCCTACTACCCCTGTAGCGGATGTTGCTGCTCCTGTAAGACCATTGGTGTCTGATAATGAGGGAGAGGCTAAAACACCAGCCACATTGTCCCGTTTTGATCCACTCTCCCCACTGTCAAATGGTGATGCCAGGAGGGATGTCCGTTTAGCACAGTTCCAACTGGAGGTGGAAGAGAGAGCCCAAATTAGGCGAGAGACTCTCCAGTTGGAGATGTGTAAAATAGAGGCAGAAAAAGAACGAGAACAACGGCATTTAGAGATGTGTAAAATTGAGGCAGACAGAGAACAAAGGCAGTTGGAGTTCAAAATGCGCCAGATGGAACTTGAGGCAGAGACAGCGAGGCTAGCCTCCGGTCCTACTGTGCCTGTTTGTGAGCCGTCCTCACCTGCTGTGTCCTCAAACACGTTTGACATTAGTAGGCAGATTGCCTTAGTACCTTTGTTCAGAGAGTCAGAGGTTGACTCCTATTTTTGTGTATTTGAGCGTATAGCCGTAGCATTGAAATGGCCTGAAGAGGTTTGGTGCCTATTACTTCAGTGTAAATTAACTGGTAAAGCCCAAGAGGTTTTGTCAGCGCTACCTCTGGAGGACAGTTTGAATTATGAAGTGGTCAAAGCTACTGTTCTTCGTGCCTATGAGCTTGTGCCTGAGGCATACCGACAGAGATTTAGGTCTCATAGAAAGTCTTCTAGTAAGACTTATGTGGAATTTGCTAGAGATAAGGGAAATCTGTTTGATAAATGGCATGCTGCTAGTAAGGTAACTGATTTCAACTCTCTCCGGGAGTTAATCTTGTTGGAAGAGTTTAAAAATTGCTTACCCGAACGCATTGTAGTTTACCTAAACGAACAGAAAGTATCCACCCTGGCAGAAGCGTCTGTGTTGGCAGACGAGTTTGTGTTGACGCACAAGAGTGTGTTTTCGGCTCAAACTGAGAGTAGAGCCACTGAGTTTCCTACCTTTAGTCCTAGTCGGCCAGCAGTAGTATGTCAAGCACGCCAGAAGAATGAGCGTCCATGTTTCTATTGTCATAAAGTAGGACATATGATTAATGATTGCTTCCTGCTTAAACGCAAACAAGGGATGCCTCTTCGTGCCAAGCCACCAACAGGTGTTGCTCTAATTCGTACGGTTGTGAGGTCTGCAACAAAACAGGTGCCTCAGGGTAACTGTAGTTTGAAAGTCTCAGTCCCCGACCGCAGTTATGAACCATTCATTTCCGAGGGGTTTGTGTCCCTAACGAATGACGAAGCGTCTCAGCGTCCGGTTAAAATCCTTAGAGATACTGGTGCGGCGCAGTCGTTTATATTGTCTGATGTGTTGCCCTTATCTGATGATACATACTGTGGTTCCAGTGTGTTAGTGCAGGGTATTGAAATGGGTTTTGTCCCAGTGCCATTGCACTTTGTGAAAGTACACTCTGAGTTAATCAGTGGAATATTCAGAGTGGGGTACGCCCTATGTTGCCAGTGAAAGGTGTGACCTTCATAATGGGTAACGATATTGCCGGAGGAAATGTAGTACCCGTATTGGAAGTATTGGATAAAAGTGACCACTCTCTCTCGAATGAGCTGGCACAGAATTATCCACATGTGTTCCCCGCTTGTGCCGTCACTCGTGCTCAGGCACGACAAGAGGGTGATGAGATAGATTTGTCGAACACTGTTCTGTTCAAAGAGGTTGATCAAGAGGATGGATTGTGTGATACCTCTGAGAAGCATGGACAGGTGCGCCCTGTTAATGCCAAGGTCTTGGCTATAACTGCATTCCCTGCACCTACCACCAGACGAGAGCTACGCCGCTTTTTAGGGATGGTTGGCTACTACCGTAGCTTCTGTAAAAATTTCTCTGCGGTAGTTGCTCCATTGACCGATTTGCTTAGTCCGGCTAGATCATTTGAGTGGTCCCCTGATTGTAAGAGAGCTTTTGAATCAGCGAAAGCACTCTTATGTAGTACACCTGTACTTGCTGCTCCTGATTTTGAACAACCGTTCAAACTTGAGGTAGATGCTAGTGCCAGAGGTGCTGGTGCTGTTCTACTGCAGCAGGACAAGAGTGGAGTGGATCATCCCGTTTGTTATTTTTCACGTAAATTTAATAAATGTCAAACAAACTATGCGACAATAGAACAAGAAGCTCTTGCTTTGTTGTTGGCTCTGCAATACTTTGAAGTATATATTGGTTCCAGTGCCCTACCCGTGATTGTATATACTGACCATAACCCCTTAGTTTTTCTCCACCGAATGTACAACCAGAACCAGCGCCTTATGCGTTGGGCGCTGATTGTACAAAATTATAATTTGGAGATCCGCCACAAAAAGGGTTCTGATAATGTGTTGGCAGATGCTTTGTCTCGTGTGTGAAAATGATTTCTGCATGTTTTGCAAGGTTGTTGCTTTGTTGGGAGTATTAATTGAAATACTGTAGTCGCAACCCCTAGGGTTGCTCTTTTAAGGGTGGGAGTGTTACGGATACAGTTATCCTGTGTGTGTGTGTATCCTGTGTGTGTGTTTCTTTTCTCTCCTTCTCCCCTCACAGGTGAAAATCATCACTCCCCAATCAGTCAACAACCAATCATCAATCAGAAGACACACCTCCTCCAATTTCCTGACCTATCACAGTTCCTTCCCCATGGTTTAAAAACCCCATTTGTTTGTTCCAGCTCAGCTCAGCTCAGCTCAATCTCTCTGTAAATGCCATGTCTGTAGGTCTCTGTGTTTCACTCGCTTTGTGTCGTAACCTCTCTTTTGTTTAAGCACCTCATAGCACTTTGTCATCACCTGTGAGTATTGTTTTTGGTTATGGTGTTTGTGTTTGATTGCTGGTGGAAAAGGGGGAAACCAAGACAAGTCGCCCATGGGCATACACTACCCGTAGGTGAACTTTGTTAAATACACTAGTTAGAACTGGGCGGACCACCCACTGTATTTTGGTTAGTTAGTTAGCTGTTGTTAAAGTAGGCTAGTCTAGCTTAGGGGTGTTTTTGAATACTTATTGTTTCTTTCCTTGGGTCCAGCTCAGCCCCTTTTCCTGCTCCCCCCATTACCGTGTGTTTATAAATAAACCTAGAGTTTGACGGTAGATTTCAGTTGTCGTGCTTATTTCGTTCACACTTTTCCTTTGTCACAATAATAATTTGCATGAGTTATGTTACGAGTCTCATTACCATCCCCCCTAGACTGTCGGGCCAAAAGGGATTCGTAACACACACACACACACACACACACACACAGCGTTGTATGTAAACACACACACAGATTAGGAGCCACACATTTTATATATAAACACACAGCTCATACTCCACCTCAAGGCAAAGACTCTCACGCACACCAGCATCTTTTAACATACCACTAACATACAGTATGTAAGCTTATGTAAATATCCCAACAAACCACTACTACCACGCTGAGCCTTAACCATGTCAGCTCTAAGCATAGCCTGCTAATGAAACCCCAACATACAGGTAACTGACTAAATAAAGGAAACCCCAACATAAAGTTTCTTAATGGGACGTTGGGTCACCACGAGCCACCAGAACAGCTTCCATGTGCCTTGACGTAGATTCTCCAAGTGTCTGGAACTCTATTGGAGAGATGAGACACCGTTCTTCCAAGAGAAGTTCCATCATTTGGTGTTTTGTCCGTGGTGGTGGAAAACGCTGTCTTAGGAGCCGCTCCAGATCTTAGGGGCCGCTCCAGATCTTAGGGGCCGTTCCAGATCTTAGGGGCCGTTCCAGATCTTAGGGGCCGCTCCAGATCTTAGGGGCCGCTCCAGATCTTAGGGGCCGTTCCAGATCTTAGGGGCCGTTCCAGATCTTAGGGGCCGCTCCAGATCTTAGGGGCCGCTCCAGATCTTAGGGGCCGCTCCAGATCTTAGGGGCCGTTCCAGATCTTAGGGGCCGCTCCAGATCTTAGGGGCCGCTCCAGAGCTTAGGGCCGCTCCAGATCTTAGGGGCCGCTCCAGATCTTAGGGGCCGCTCCAGATCTTAGGGGCCGCTCCAGATCTTAGGGCCGTTCCAGATCTTAGGGGCCGTTCCAGATCTTCGGGGCCGCACCGAATCGTAGAGGCCGCTCCAGATCTTAGGGCCCGCTCCAGATCTTAGGGGCCGCTCCAGATCTTAGGGGCCGCTCCAGATCTTAGGGGCCGCTCCAGATCTTAGGGGCCGCTCCAGATCTTAGGGGCCGTTCCAGATCTTAGGGGCCGTTCCAGATCTTCGGGCCGCACCGAATCGTAGAGGCCGCTCCAGATCTTAGGGCCCGCTCCAGATCTTAGGGGCCGCTCCAGATCTTAGGGGCCGCTCCAGATCTTAGGGGCCGCTCCAGATCTTAGGGGCCGTTCAGATCTTAGGGTTTCTCTATCTGTGACATGCTGCTGTGTGAAAGTACAGTTTGGGAAAATCCATTATCTGCAACAGTTCATGTTCTGGACTATAGAGACACAGAGATTGGAAATCGAACTTGATCCCAGCTATGCAATGGGTGTCCATATTGAGATCCCTGGGACCAGTCTTAGTGTATGTGAGATCTGGCCAGTCAATCTGGCACAAAGATCTGGGTAGTCAATCTGTCCCTTCCTGCAATTCTCAGGATGGCGATTACCTGTCCATGTCTCTGTCCCTGTCCCTGTGTCTATAACTGCGTCCCAAATGCAGTCCCATTTCCTATATAGTACATTACTTTTGACCAAGGCCCCCATAGGTCCACTATGAAGGGAATATGGTGCCATTTGTGACAAAGACTCTGTCAGCAGAAGAGGGCAGATAATGTTTCCTCATTAGTACTGTTGCTATCAATAATTCAACTGCAGGTCTTGTTGGGTTCAATGGTCCGGACGCTAATGTGTAGGGGCCTCTCTCTCTGTCTGTCTGTCTGTCTGTCTGTCTGTCTGCCTGCCTGCCTGCCTGCCTGCCTGCCTGTCTGCCTGTCTGCCTGTCTGTCGTGGGCCTGCACAGCTTTAATGGATGTCATGTAGAGGGGGTGAAATAGGAGCGTGGTGATCCTATGTCACATCACCCATGGGTGGGAGGAGGGATGTGATAGAAAATGGTCGGTCTGCTATGTCATGCCCATACAGCAATCAGTCTGAACGGAGAGGTCCTCAGTCTGAACAGAGAGGTCCTCAGTCTGAGTGGATGGCTAACACTGCCCTTAGTGCGGAAGCTATCCACTGGCTAATACTGCCCTCAGTGTGAAAGCTATCTACTGGCTAACACTGCCCTTAGTGCGGAAGCTATCCACTGGCTAATACTGCCCTCAGTGTGGAAGCTATCTACTGGCTAACACTGCCCTTAGTACGGAAGCTATCTACTGGCTAATACTGCCCTCAGTGAGGAAGCTATCTACTGACTAATACTGCCCTCAGCAACTATCCACTGACTAATACTGCCCTCAGTAGCTATCCACTGACTAATACTGCCCTCAGCAGCTATCCACTGACTAATACTGCCCTCAGCAACTATCCACTGAATAATACTGCCCACAGCAACTATCCACTGACTAATACTGCCCTCAGTAGCTATCCACTGACTAAAACTGCCCTCAGTAGCTATCCACTGACTAATACTGCCCTCAGCAACTATCCACTGACTAATACTGCCCTCAGCAGCTATCTACTGACTAATACTGCCCTCTGCAGCTATCCACTGACTAATAATGCACTCAGCAGCTATCCACTGACTAATACTGCCCTCTGCAGCTATCCACTGACTAATACTGCCCTCAGCAGCAATCCACTGACTAATAATGCCCTCAGCAGCTATCCACTGACTAATACTGCCCTTAGCAACTATCTACTGACTAATAATGCCCTCAGCAGCTATCCACTGACTAATACTGCCCTCAGCAACTATCTACTGACTAATACTGGCCTCAGCAGCTATCCACTGACTAATAATGCCCTCAGCAGCTATCCACTCTCTAATACTGCCCTCAGCAACTATCCACTGACTAATACTGCGCTAAGTAACTATCTAATGACGAATACTGCCCTCTGCAACTATCCACTGACTAATACTGCCCTCAGTAACTATCCAATGACTAATACTGCCCTCAGCAGCTATCCACTGACTAATAATGCCCTCAGCAACTATCTAATGACTAATACTGCCCTCAGCAACTATCTAATGACTAATACTGCCCTCAGCAACTATCCACTGACTAATACTGCCCTCAGCAACTATCTACTGACTAATACTACCCTCAGCAACTATCTACTGACTAATACTGCCCTCAGCAACTATCTAATGACTAATACTGCCCTCAGCAACTATCTACTGACTAATACTGCCCTCAGCAACTATCTAATGACTAATACTGCCCTCAGCAACTATCTACTGACTAATACTGCCATCAGCAACTATCCAAT
>NW_027008866.1:12500-20000 GCF_036934945.1 Oncorhynchus masou masou
GCACCTGGTGATTGGAATTAGGCACCTGGGAACCCGAAAATTGAAAAATGCTCCAAAATGCACCTGCCGGTGTGCCACACTTACATGCCCACTCTGTGAGCACCCTACCACGGCCCTCTATCCATGGGCGCCCTCCCTGACTGATTTATGGACGGTTTAAAATATGTCGGTGGATGCGGATTAGCATGGACATCCGTGCAACTGGTGATTGGAAATCGGTACCTGGTAACCCGAAAATTAAAAAACCATGGTGCCTACCGGTGTGCCACATACCCATGCCCGCCTGAGAGCACCCTACTGCGGACCCCTACCCAGCAGGTGCGCCTATACATCCGTGCACCTGGTGATTGGAATTAGGCACCTGGGAACCCGAAAATTAAAAAAATGCTCCAAAATGCACCTGCCGGTGTGCCACACTTATCCATGCCCACTCTGATTGAGCACCCTACCTGGTAACCCGGCCCTCTATCCATGGGCGCCCCAGCAGGTGCGCCCCTGACTGATGCCCACTCTGTGAGCACCCTACCACGGCCCTCTACTTGGGCGCCCTCCCTGACTGAATATTATGGACGGTTTAAAATATGTCGGTGGATGCGGATTAGCATGGACATCCGTGCAACTGGTGATTGGAAATCGGTACCTGGTAACCCGAAAATTAAAAAACCATGGTGCCTACCGGTGTGCCACATACCCATGCCCGCCTGAGAGCCATGACCCCTACCCAGCAGGTGCGCCTATACATCCTGCACCTGGTGATTGGAATTAGCTGGGAACCCCTCCAAAATGCACCTGCCGGTGGACCCCTACCCAGCAGGTGCGCCATGGACATGCAACATCCGTGCACCTGGTGCATTGGACCCCTACCCAAGGTGCGCCTATACATCCGTGCACCTGGTGATTGGAACCCCGAAAATTGAAAAATGCTCCAAAATGCACCTGCCGGTGTGCCACACTTGGACATGCCCACTCTGTGAGCACCCTACCACGGCCCTCTATCCATGGGCGCCCTCCCTGACTGATTTATGGACGGATTTTAAAATATGTCGGTGGATGCGGATTAGCATGGACATCCGTGCAACTGGTGATTGGAAATCGGTACCTGGTAACCCGAAAATTAAAAAACCATGGTGCCTACCGGTGTGCCACATACCCATGCCCGCCTGAGAGCACCCTACTGCGGACCCCTACCCACAGGTGCGCCTATACATCCGTGCACCTGGTGATTGGAATTAGGCACCTGGGAACCCGAAAATTGAAAAATGCTCCAAAATGCACCTGCCGGTGTGCCACACTTACATGCCCACTCTGTGAGCACCCTACCACGGCCCTCTATCCATGGGCGCCCTCCCTGACTGATTTATGGACGGTTTAAAATATGTCGGTGGATGCGGATTAGCATGGACATCCGTGCAACTGGTGATTGGAAATCGGTACCTGGTAACCCGAAAATTAAAAAACCATGGTGCCTACCGGTGTGCCACATACCCATGCCCGCCTGAGAGCACCCTACACTGCACCGGACCCCTACCCAGCAGGTGCGCCTATACATCCGTGCACCTGGTGATTGGAATTAGGCACCTGGGAACCCGAAAATTGAAAAATGCTCCAAAATGCACCTGCCGGTGTGCCACACTTACATGCCCACTCTGTGAGCACCCTACCACGGCCCTCTATCCATGGGCGCCCTCCTGACATTTATGGACGGTTTAAAATATGTCGGTGGATGCGGATTAGCATGGACATCCGTGCAACTGGTGATTGGAAATCGGTACCTGGTAACCCGAAAATTAAAAAACCATGGTGCCTACCGGTGTGCCACATACCCATGCCCGCCTGAGAGCACCCTACTGCGGACCCCTACCCAGCAGGTGCGCCTATACATCCGTGCACCTGGTGATTGGAATTAGGCACCTGGGAACCCGAAAATTGAAAAATGCTCCAAAATGCACCTGCCGGTGTGCCACACCATGCCCACCGGTGTGCCACACGGTTTAAAATACATGCCCACTCTGTGATTGAGCACCCTACCACGGCCCTCTATCCATGGGCGCCCTCCCTGACTGATTTATGGACGGTTTAAAATATGTCGGTGGATGCGGATTAGCATGGACATCCGTGCAACTGGTGATTGGAAATCGGTACCTGGTAACCCGAAAATTAAAAAACCATGGTGCCTACCGGTGTGCCACATACCCATGCCCGCCTGAGAGCACCCTACTGCGCGGGCCCCAGCAGGTGCGCCTATACATCCGTGCACCTGGTGATTGGAATTAGGCACCTGGGAACCCGAAAATTGAAAAATGCTCCAAAATGCACCTGCCGGTGTGCCACACTTACATGCCCACTCTGTGAGCACCCTACCACGGCCCTCTATCCATGGGCGCCCTCCCTGACTGATTTATGGACGGTTTAAAATATGTCGGTGGATGCGGATTAGCATGGACATCCGTGCAACTGGTGATTGGAAATCGGTACCTGGTAACCCGAAAATTAAAAAACCATGGTGCCTACCGGTGTGCCACATACCCATGCCCGCCTGAGAGCACCCTACTGCGGACCCCTACCCAGCAGGTGCGCCTATACATCCGTGCACCTGGTGATTGGAATTAGGCACCTGGGAACCCGAAAATTGAAAAATGCTCCAAAATGCACCTGCCGGTGTGCCACACTTACATGCCCACTCTGTGAGCACCCTACCACGGCCCTCTATCCATGGGCGCCCTCCCTGACTGATTTATGGACGGTTTAAAATATGTCGGTGGATGCGGATTAGCATGGACATCCGTGCAACTGGTGATTGGAAATCGGTACCTGGTAACCCGAAAATTAAAAAACCATGGTGCCTACCGGTGTGCCACATACCCATGCCCGCCTGAGAGCACCCTACTGCGGACCCCTACCCAGCAGGTGCGCCTATACATCCGTGCACCTGGTGATTGGAATTAGGCACCTGGGAACCCGAAAATTGAAAAATGCTCCAAAATGCACCTGCCGGTGTGCCACACTTACATGCCCACTCTGTGAGCACCCTACCACGGCCCTCTATCCATGGGCGCCCTCCCTGACTGATTTATGGACGGTTTAAAATATGTCGGTGGATGCGGATTAGCATGGACATCCGTGCAACTGGTGATTGGAAATCGGTACCTGGTAACCCGAAAATTAAAAAACCATGGTGCCTACCGGTGTGCCACATACCCATGCCCGCCTGAGAGCATGGTGCCTACCGGTGTGCCACATACCCATGCCCGCCCTACTGCAGGTGCGCCTATACATCCGTGCACCTGGTGATTGGAATTAGGCACCTGGGAACCCGAAAATTGAAAAATGCTCCAAAATGCAGGTGCGCCTATACATCCGTGCACCTGGTGATTGGAATTAGGCACCTGGGAACCCGAAAATTGAAAAATGCTCCAAAATGCACCTGCCGGTGTGCCACACTTACATGCCCACTCTGTGAGCACCCTACCACGGCCCTCTATCCATGGGCGCCCTCCCTGACTGATTTATGGACGGTTTAAAATATGTCGGTGGATGCGGATTAGCATGGACATCCGTGCAACTGGTGATTGGAAATCGGTACCTGGTAACCCGAAAATTAAAAAACCATGGTGCCTACCGGTGTGCCACATACCCATGCCCGCCTGAGAGCACCCTACTGCGGACCCCTACCCAGCAGGTGCGCCTATACATCCGTGCACCTGGTGATTGGAATTAGGCACCTGGGAACCCCCTACCTGCGGACCCCTACCCAGCAGGTGCGCCTATACATCCGCATGCACCTGGTGATTGGAATGGTGCCTAGGCACCTGGGAACCCGAAAAGGTTGCCTATACAAAAATGCTCCAAAATGCACCTGCCGGTGTGCCACACTTACATGCCCACTCTGTGAGCACCCTACCACGGCCCTCTATCCATGGGCGCCCTCCCTGACTGATTTATGGACGGTTTAAAATATGTCGGTGGATGCGGATTAGCATGGACATCTGTGCAACTGGTGATTGGAAATCGGTACCTGGTAACCCGAAAGTTAAAAAACCATGGTGCCTACCGGTGTGCCACATACCCATGCCCGCCTGAGAGCACCCTACTGCGGACCCCTACCCAGCAGGTGCGCCTATACATCCGTGCACCTGGTGATTGGAAATAGGCACCTGGGAACCCGAAAATTGAAAAATGCTCCAAAATGCACCTGCCGGTGTGCCACACTTACATGCCCACTCTGTGAGCACCCTACCACGGCCCTCTATCCTCTATCCATGGGCGCCCTGGACATCCCTGACTGATTTATGGACGGTTTAAAATATGTCTGGTGATTGGATGCGGATTATGCATGGACATCTGTGCAATCCTGGTGATTTTGGTTTAAAAATCGGTGGATGCGGATTAGCATGGACATCTGTGCAACTGGTGATTGGAAATCGGTACCTGGTACCTGGTAACCCTGGAAAGTTAAAAAACCATGGTGCCTACCGGTGTGCCACATACCCATGCCCGCCTGAGATCGGTACCTGGTAACCCAAAAATTAAAAAACCATGGTGCCTACCGGTGTCCCACATACCCATGCCCGCCTGAGAGCCTACTGCGGACCCCTACCCAGCAGGTGCGCCTATACATCCGTGCACCTGGTGATTGGAAATAGGCACCTGGGAACCCGAAAATTGAAAAATGCTCCAAAATGAACCTGCCGGTGTGCCACACTTACATGCCCACTCTGTGAGCACCCTACCACGGCCCTCTATCCATGGGCGCCCTCCCTGACTGATTTATGGACGGTTTAAAATATGTCGGTGGATGCGGATTAGCATGGACATCCGTGCAACTGGTGATTGGAAATAGGCACCGGGGCACCTCACCTCCACAGAAGTGGCACCTCACCTACACAGAGGATGGGCACCTCACCTCCACAGAGGATGACTGCTCTGCCCCCCTTAAGGACAGTGGAATTCAGGTCTCTCTCTCTCAGGGAACGAGAGTACACATACAGGGAGTTAGGCCCTAACTCCCTATCCAGGAACAGGCCTCTCTCTGGGCATGAGAGTACACATATAAACCCCTGAAGGCCCTCACTCACTGGTGATTGGAAATCGGTACCTGGTAACCCGAAAATTAAAAAACCATGGTGCCTACCGGTGTGCCACATACCCATGCCCGCCTGAGAGCACCCTACTGCGGACCCCTACCCAGCAGGTGCGCCTATACATCCGTGCACCTGGTGATTGGAATTAGGCACCTGGGAACCCGAAAATTGAAAAATGCTCCAAAATGCACCTGCCGGTGTGCCACCTAAACCCCTGAAGGCCCTCACCACTCAGGAACAGGCCTCTCTATGGGCATGAGAGTACACATAAACCCCTAAAGGCCCTCACTCCCTATCCAGGAACAGGCCTCTCTCAGGGAATGAGAGTACACATATAAACCCCTAAAGGCCCTCACTCCCTATCCAGGAACAGGCCTCTCTCAGGGAATGAGAGTACACATATAAACCCATAAAGGCCCTAACTCCCTATCCAGGAACAGGCCTCTCTCTGGGCATGAGAGTACACACATAAACCCCTGAAGGCCCTCACTCACTATCCAGGAACAGGCCTCTCTATGGGCATGAGAGTACACATAAACCCCTGAAGGCCCTAACTCCCTATCCAGGAACATGCCTCTCTCTGGTTATGAGAGTACACATATAAACCCCTAAAGGCCCTAACTCCCTATCCAGGAACAGGCCTCTCTCTGGGCATGAGAGTACACATATAAACCCCTGAAGGCCCTCACTCACTATCCAGGAACAGGCCTCTCTATGGGCATGAGAGTACACATAAACCCCTAAAGGCCCTCACTCCCTATCCAGGAACAGGCCTCTCTCAGGGAATGAGAGTACACATATAAACCCCTAAAGGCCCTCACTCCCTATCCAGGAACAGGCCTCTCTCAGGGAATGAGAGTACACATATAAACCCATAAAGGCCCTAACTCCCTATCCAGGAACAGGCCTCTCTCTGGGCATGAGAGTACACACATAAACCCCTGAAGGCCCTCACTCACTATCCAGGAACAGGCCTCTCTATGGGCATGAGAGTACACATAAACCCCTGAAGGCCCTAACTCCCTATCCAGGAACATGCCTCTCTCTGGTTATGAGAGTACACATATAAACCCCTAAAGGCCCTAACTCCCTATCCAGGAACAGGCCTCTCTCTGGGCATGAGAGTACACATATAAACCCCTGAAGGCCCTAACTCCCTATCCAGGAACATGCCTCTCTCTGGGCATGAGAGTACACATATAAACCCCTAAAGGCCCTAACTCTCTATCAAGGAACAGGCCTCTCTCTGGTTATGAGAGTACACATATAAACCCCTGAAGGCCCTCACTCACTCCAGGAACAGGAACAGGCCTCTCTCTGGTTATGGTTATGAGAGTACACATATCCAGGCAAGGCCCAGGCATTTAGGCCCTCACTCCCTATCCAGGAACAGGCCTCTCTCTGGCCATGAGAGTACACATATAAACCCCTGAAGGCCCTAACTCCCTATCCAGGAACATGCCTCTCTCTGGGCATGAGAGTACACATATAAACCCCTAAAGGCCCTAACTCTCTATCAAGGAACAGGCCTCTCTCTCCTGGCATGAGAGTACACATACAGGCATGAAAGCCCTCACTCCCTATCCAGGAACAGGCCTCTCTCCTGGCATGAGAGTACACATACAGTCAGTTGGGTCAAAAAAAAGGGGGGGACAGAGCAGCTCTCCTCCACAGAGGATGACTGCTCTGCCCCCCTTAAGGACAGTGGAATTCAGGCCTCTCTCTCAGGGAATGAGAGTACACATACAGGTATAAAGGCCCTCACTACCTACCCAAGAACAGGCCTCTCTCTCAGGGAATGAGAGTACACATACAGGCATAAAGGCCCTAACTCCATATCCAGGAACAGGCCTCTTTCTGGGCATGAGAGTACACATAAACCCCTAAAGGCCCTCACTCTCTATCAAGGAACAGGCCAGGCCCTAACTCCGTATCCAGGAACAGGCCTCTTTCTGGGCATGAGAGTACACATAAACCCCTAAAGGCCCTCACTCTCTATCAAGGAACAGGCCTCTCTCTCCTGGCTTGAGAGTACACATAAACCCCTAAAGGCCCTCACTCACTATGAAGGAACAGGCCTCTCTCTCCTGGCATGAGAGTACACATACAGGTATAAATGCCCTCACTCCCTATCCAGGAACAGGACTCTCTCCTGGCATGAGAGTACACATACAGGCAGTTGGGCCAAAAAAGGGGGGGGGACAGAGCAGCTCTCCTCCACAGAGGATGACTGCTCTGCCCCCCTTAAGGACAGTGGACTGCTCTGCCCCCCTTAAGGACAGTGGATTCAGGCCTCTCTCTCAGGGAATGAGAGGACACATACAGGCAGTTAGGCCCTAACTCCCTATCCAGGAACAGGCCTCTCTCTGGTTATGAGAGTACACATAAACCCCTAAAGGACCTCACTCACATTCTCTCA
>NW_027008866.1:30000-40000 GCF_036934945.1 Oncorhynchus masou masou
GAGTCCCACAGCCGTGCACCTGGTGATTGAAAATCGGTACCTGGTAACCCAAAAGGCATACCGGTGTGCCACATGAGAGCACCCATGCCCGCCTGAGAGCACCCTACTGCGGACCCCTACCCAGCAGGTGCGCCTATACATCCGTGCACCTGGTGATTGGAATTAGGCACCTGGGAACCCGAAAATTGAAAAATGCTCCAAAATGCACCTGCCGGTGTGCCACACTTACATGCCCACTCTGTGAGCACCCTACCACGGCCCTCTATCCATGGGCGCCCTCCCTGACTGATTTATGGACGGTTTAAAATATGTCGGTGGATGCGGATTAGCATGGACATCCGTGCAACTGGTGATTGGAAATCGGTACCTGGTACCGAAAATTAAAAAACCATGGTGCCTACCGGTGTGCCACATACCCATGCCCGCCTGAGAGCACCCTACTGCGGACCCCTACCCAGCAGGTGCGCCTATACATCCGTGCACCTGGTGATTGGAATTAGGCACCTGGGAACCCGAAAATTGAAAAATGCTCCAAAATGCACCTGCCGGTGTGCCACACTTACATGCCCACTCTGTGAGCACCCTACCACGGCCCTCTATCCATGGGCGCCCTCCCTGACTGATTTATGGACGGTTTAAAATATGTCGGTGGATGCGGATTAGCATGGACATCCGTGCAACTGGTGATTGGAAATCGGTACCTGGTAACCCGAAAATTAAAAAACCATGGTGCCTACCGGTGTGCCACATACCCATGCCCGCCTGAGAGCACCCTACTGCGGACCCCTACCCAGCAGGTGCGCCTATACATCCGTGCACCTGGTGATTGGAATTAGGCACCTGGGAACCCGAAAATTGAAAAATGCTCCAAATGCACCTGCCGGTGTGCCACACTTACATGCCCACTCTGTGAGCACCCTACCACGGCCCTCTATCCATGGGCGCCCTCCCTGACTGATTTATGGACGGTTTAAAATATGTCGGTGGATGCGGATTAGCATGGACATCCGTGCAACTGGTGATTGGAAATCGGTACCTGGTAACCCGAAAATTAAAAAACCATGGTGCCTACCGGTGTGCCACATACCCATGCCCGCCTGAGAGCACCCTACTGCGGACCCCTACCCAGCAGGTGCGCCTATACATCCGTGCACCTGGTGATTGGAATTAGGCACCTGGGAACCCGAAAATTGAAAAATGCTCCAAAATGCACCTGCCGGTGTGCCACACTTACATGCCCACTCTGTGAGCACCCTACCACGGCCCTCTATCCATGGGCGCCCTCCCTGACTGATTTATGGACGGTTTAAAATATGTCGGTGGATGCGGATTAGCATGGACATCCGTGCAACTGGTGATTGGAAATCGGATTAGCATGGACATCCGTGCAACTGGTGATTGGAAATCGGTACCTGGTAACCCGAAAATTAAAAAACCATGGTGCCTACCGGTGTGCCACATACCCATGCCCGCCTGAGAGCACCCTACTGCGGACCCCTACCCAGCAGGTGCGCCTATACATCCGTGCACCTGGTGATTGGAATTAGGCACCTGGGAACCCGAAAATTGAAAAATGCTCCAAAATGCACCTGCCGGTGTGCCACACTTACATGCCCACTCTGTGAGCACCCTACCACGGCCCTCTATCCATGGGCGCCCTCCCTGACTGATTTATGGACGGTTTAAAATATGTCGGTGGATGCGGATTAGCATGGACATCCGTGCAACTGGTGATTGGAAATCGGTACCTGGTAACCCGAAAATTAAAAAACCATGGTGCCTACCGGTGTGCCACATACCCATGCCCGCCTGAGAGCACCCTACTGCGGACCCCTACCCAGCAGGTGCGCCTATACATCCGTGCACCTGGTGATTGGAATTAGGCACCTGGGAACCCGAAAATTGAAAAATGCTCCAAAATGCACCTGCCGGTGTGCCACACTTACATGCCCACTCTGTGAGCACCCTACCACGGCCCTCTATCCATGGGCGCCCTCCCTGACTGATTTATGGACGGTTTAAAATATGTCGGTGGATGCGGATTAGCATGGACATGGACATCCGTGCAACTGGTGATTGGAAATCGGTACCTGGTAACCCGAAAATTAAAAAACCATGGTGCCTACCGGTGTGCCACATACCCATGCCCGCCTGAGAGCACCCTACTGCGGACCCCTACCCAGCAGGTGCGCCTATACATCCGTGCACCTGGTGATTGGAATTAGGCACCTGGGAACCCGAAAATTGAAAAATGCTCCAAAATGCACCTGCCGGTGTGCCACACTTACATGCCCACTCTGTGAGCACCCTACCACGGCCCTCTATCCATGGGCGCCCTCCCTGACTGATTTATGGACGGTTTAAAATATGTCGGTGGATGCGGATTAGCATGGACATCCGTGCAACTGGTGATTGGAAATCGGTACCTGGTAACCCGAAAATTAAAAAACCATGGTGCCTACCGTGTGTGCCTGCCACATACCCATGCCCGCCTGAGAGCACCCTACTGCGGACCCCTACCCAGCAGGTGCGCCTATACATCCGTGCACCTGGTGATTGGAATTAGGCACCTGGGAACCCGAAAATTGAAAAATGCTCCAAAATGCACCTGCCGGTGTGCCACACTTACATGCCCACTCTGTGAGCACCCTACCACGGCCCTCTATCCATGGGCGCCCTCCCTGACTGATTTATGGACGGTTTAAAATATGTCGGTGGATGCGGATTAGCATGGACATCCGTGCAACTGGTGATTGGAAATCGGTACCTGGTAACCCGAAAATTAAAAAACCATGGTGCCTACCGGTGTGCCACATACCCATGCCCGCCTGAGAGCACCCTACTGCGGACCCCTACCCAGCAGGTGCGCCTATACATCCGTGCACCTGGTGATTGAATTAGGCACCTGGCACCTGGGAACCCGAAAATTGAAAAATGCTCCAAAATGCACCTGCCGGTGTGCCACACTTACATGCCCACTCTGTGAGCACCCTACCACGGCCCTCTATCCATGGGCGCCCTCCCTGACTGATTTATGGACGGTTTAAAATATGTCGGTGGATGCGGATTAGCATGGACATCCGTGCAACTGGTGATTGGAAATCGGTACCTGGTAACCCGAAAATTAAAAAACCATGGTGCCTACCGGTGTGCCACATACCCATGCCCGCCTGAGAGCACCCTACTGCGGACCCCTACCCAGCAGGTGCGCCTATACATCCGTGCACCTGGTGATTGGAATTAGGCACCTGGGAACCCGAAAATTGAAAAATGCTCCAAAATGCACCTGCCGGTGTGCCACACTTACATGCCCACTCTGTGAGCACCCTACCACGGCCCTCTATCCATGGGCGCCCTCCCTGACTGATTTATGGACGGTTTAAAATATGTCGGTGGATGCGGATTAGCATGGACATCCGTGCAACTGGTGATTGGAAATCGGTACCTGGTAACCCGAAAATTAAAAAACCATGGTGCCTACCGGTGTGCCACATACCCATGCCCGCCTGAGAGCACCCTACTGCGGACCCCTACCCAGCAGGTGCGCCTATACATCCGTGCACCTGGTGATTGGAATTAGGCACCTGGGAACCCGAAAATTGAAAAATGCTCCAAAATGCACCTGCCGGTGTGCCACACTTACATGCCCACTCTGTGAGCACCCTACCACGGCCCTCTATCCATGGGCGCCCTCCCTGACTGATTTATGGACGGGTTTTTAAAATATGACATCGGTGGATGCGGATTAGCATGGACATCCGTGCAACTGGTGATTGGAAATCGGTACCTGGTAACCCGAAAATTAAAAAACCATGGTGCCTACCGGTGTGCCACATACCCATGCCCGCCTGAGAGCACCCTACTGCGGACCCCTACCCAGCAGGTGCGCCTATACATCCGTGCACCTGGTGATTGGAATTAGGCACCTGGGCACCTGGTGATTGGAATTAGGCGCCCGAAAATTTATGTTTAAAAAAATGCTCCAAAATGCACCTGCCGGTGTGCCACACTTACATGCCCACTCTGTGAGCACCCTACCACGGCCCTCTATCCATGGGCGCCCTCCCTGACTGATTTATGGACGGTTTAAAATATGTCGGTGGATGCGGATTAGCATGGACATCCGTGCAACTGGTGATTGGAAATCGGTACCTGGTAACCCGAAAATTAAAAAACCATGGTGCCTACCGGTGTGCCACATACCCATGCCCGCCTGAGAGCACCCTACTGCGGACCCCTACCCAGCAGGTGCGCCTATACATCCGTGCACCTGGTGATTGGAATTAGGCACCTGGGAACCCGAAAATTGAAAAATGCTCCAAAATGCACCTGCCGGTGTGCCACACTTACATGCCCACTCTGTGAGCACCCTACCACGGCCCTCTATCCATGGGCGCCCTCCCTGACTGATTTATGGACGGTTTAAAATATGTCGGTGGATGCGGATTAGCATGGACATCCGCAACTGGTGATTGGAAATCGGTACCTGGTAACCCGAAAATTAAAAAACCATGGTGCCTACCTGGTGCCTACCGGAAATACCCATGCCCGCCTGAGAGCACCCTACTGCGGACCCCTACCCAGCAGGTGCGCCTATACATCCGTGCACCTGGTGATTGGAATTAGGCACCTGGGAACCCGAAAATTGAAAAATGCTCCAAAATGCACCTGCCGGTGTGCCACACTTACATGCCCACTCTGTGAGCACCCTACCACGGCCCTCTATCCATGGGCGCCCTCCCTGACTGATTTATGGACGGTTTAAAATATGTCGGTGGATGCGGATTAGCATGGACATCCGTGCAACTGGTGATTGGAAATCGGTACCTGGTAACCCGAAAATTAAAAAACCATGGTGCCTACCGGTGTGCCACATACCCATGCCCGCCTGAGAGCACCCTGCGGACTACCCAGCGGACCCCTACCCAGCAGGTGCGCCTATACATCCGTGCACCTGGTGATTGGAATTAGGTGCGCCTATACATCCGTGCACCTGGTCTAGGCACCTGGGAACCCGAAAATTGAAAAAACCCGAAAATTGAAAAATGCTCCAAAATGCACCTGCCGGTGTGCCACACTTACATGCCCACTCTGTGAGCACCCTACCACGGCCCTCTATCCATGGGCGCCCTCCCTGACTGATTTATGGACGGTTTAAAATATGTCGGTGGATGCGGATTAGCATGGACATCCGTGCAACTGGTGATTGGAAATCGGTACCTGGTAACCCGAAAATTAAAAAACCATGGTGCCTACCGGTGTGCCACATACCCATGCCCGCCTGAGAGCACCCTACTGCGGACCCCTACCCAGCAGGTGCGCCTATACATCCGTGCACCTGGTGATTGGAATTAGGCACCTGGGAACCCGAAAATTGAAAAATGCTCCAAAATGCACCTGCCGGTGTGCCACACTTACATGCCCACTCTGTGAGCACCCTACCACGGCCCTCTATCCATGGGCGCCCTCCCTGACTGATTTATGGACGGTTTAAAATATGTCGGTGGATGCGGATTAGCAGACATCCGTGCAACTGGTGATTGGAAATCGGTACCTGGTAACCCGAAAATTAAAAAACCATGGTGCCTACCGGTGTGCCACATACCCATGCCCGCCTGAGAGCACCCTACTGCGGACCCCTACCCAGCAGGTGCGCCTATACATCCGTGCACCTGGTGATTGGAATTAGGCACCTGGGAACCCGAAAATTGAAAAATGCTCCAAAATGCACCTGCCGGTGTGCCACACTTACATGCCCACTCTGTGAGCACCCTACCACGGCCCTCTATCCATGGGCGCCCTCCCTGACTGATTTATGGACGGTTTAAAATATGTCGGTGGATGCGGATTAGCATGGACATCCGTGCAACTGGTGATTGGAAATCGGTACCTGGTAACCCGAAAATTAAAAAACCATGGTGCCTACCGGTGTGCCACATACCCATGCCCGCCTGAGAGCACCCTACTGCGGACCCCTACCCAGCAGGTGCGCCTATACATCCGTGCACCTGGTGATTGGAATTAGGCACCTGGGAACCCGAAAATTGAAAAATGCTCCAAAATGCACCTGCCGGTGTGCCACACTTACATGCCCACTCTGTGAGCACCCTACCACGGCCCTCTATCCATGGGCGCCCTCCCTGACTGATTTATGGACGGTTTAAAATATGTCGGTGGATGCGGATTAGCATGGACATCCGTGCAACTGGTGATTGGAAATCGGTACCTGGTAACCCGAAAATTAAAAAACCATGGTGCCTACCGGTGTGCCACATACCCATGCCCGCCTGAGAGCACCCTACTGCGGACCCCTACCCAGCAGGTGCGCCTATACATCCGTGCACCTGTGTGATTGGAATTAGGCACCTGGGAACCCGAAAATTGAAAAATGCTCCAAAATGCACCTGCCGGTGTGCCACACTTACATGCCCACTCTGTGAGCACCCTACCACGGCCCTCTATCCATGGGCGCCCTCCCTGACTGATTTATGGACGGTTTAAAATATGTCGGTGGATGCGGTTAGCATGGCATGGACATCCGTGCAACTGGTGATTGGAAATCGGTACCTGGTAACCCGAAAATTAAAAAACCATGGTGCCTACCGGTGTGCCACATACCCATGCCCGCCTGAGAGCACCCTACTGCGGACCCCTACCCAGCAGGTGCGCCTATACATCCGTGCACCTGTGATTGATTGAAAAATGCTTAGGCACCTGGGAACCCGCCCTCTAAAATTTATGTTTAAAAAAATGCTCCAAAATGCACCTGCCGGTGTGCCACACTTAGCATGCCCACTCTGTGAGCACCCTACCACGGCCCTCTATCCATGGGCCCTCTATCCATCCCTGACTGATTTATGGACGGTTTAAAATATGTCGGTGGATGCGGATTAGCATGGACATCCGTGCAACTGGTGATTGGAAATCGGTACCTGGTAACCCGAAAATTAAAAAACCATGGTGCCTACCGGTGTGCCACATACCCATGCCCGCCTGAGAGCACCCTACTGCGGACCCCTACCCAGCAGGTGCGCCTATACATCCGTGCACCTGGTGATTGGAATTAGGCACCTGGGAACCCGAAAATTGAAAAATGCTCCAAAATGCACCTGCCGGTGTGCCACACTTACATGCCCACTCTGTGAGCACGGCCCCTATCCACGGCCCTCTATCCATGGGCGCCCTCCCTGACTGATTTATGGACGGTTTAAAATATGTCGGTGGATGCGGATTAGCATGGACATCCGTGCAACTGGTGATTGGAAATCGGTACCTGGTAACCCGAAAATTAAAAAACCATGGTGCCTACCGGTGTGCCACATACCCATGCCCGCCTGAGAGCACCCTACTGCGGACCCCTACCCAGCAGGTGCGCCTATACATCCGTGCACCTGGTGATTGGAATTAGGCACCTGGGAACCCGAAAATTGAAAAATGCTCCAAAATGCACCTGCCGGTGTGCCACACTTACATGCCCACTCTGTGAGCACCCTACCACGGCCCTCTATCCATGGGCGCCCTCCCTGACTGATTTATGGACGGTTTAAAATATGTCGGTGGATGCGGATTAGCATGGACATCCGTGCAACTGGTGATTGGAAATCGGTACCTGGTAACCCGAAAATTAAAAAACCATGGTGCCTACCGGTGTGCCACATACCCATGCCCGCCTGAGAGCACCCTACTGCGGACCCCTACCCAGCAGGTGCGCCTATACATCCGTGCACCTGGTGATTGGAAATAGGCACCTGGGAACCCGAAAATTGAAAAATGCTCCAAAATGCACCTGCCGGTGTGCCACACTTACATGCCCACTCTGTGAGCACCCTACCACGGCCCTCTATCCATGGGCGCCCTCCCTGACTGATTTATGGACGGTTTAAAATATGTCGGTGGATGCGGATTAGCATGGACATCTGTGCAACTGGTGATTGGAAATCGGTACCTGGTAACCCGAAAATTAAAAAACCATGGTGCCTACCGGTGTGCCACATACCCATGCCCGCCTGAGAGCACCCTACTGCGGACCCCTACCCAGCAGGTGCCACATACCCATGCCCGCCCTATACATCCGACCTGGTGATTGGAAATAGGCACCTGGGAACCCGAAAATTGAAAAATGCTCCAAAATGCACCTGCCGGTGTGCCACACTTACATGCCCACTCTGTGAGCACCCTACCACGGCCCTCTATCCATGGGCGCCCTCCCTGACTGATTTATGGACGGTTTAAAATATGTCGGTGGATGCGGATTAGCATGGACATCTGTGCAACTGGTGATTGGAAATCGGTACCTGGTAACCCAAAAGTTAAAAAACCATGGTGCCTACCGGTGTGCCACATACCCATGCCCGCCTGAGAGCACCCTACTGCGGACCCCTACCCAGCAGGTGCGCCTATACATCCGTGCACCTGGTGATTGGAAATAGGCACCTGGGAACCCGAAAATTGTGCGCCTATACAAAAATGCACCTGGGAACCCGAAAATTGAAAAATGCTCCAAAATGCACCTGCCGGTGTGCCACACTTACATGCCCACTCTGTGAGCACCCTACCACGGCCCTCTATCCATGGGCGCCCTCCCTGACTGATTTATGGACGGTTTAAAATATGTCGGTGGATGCGGATTAGCATGGACATCCGTGCAACTGGTGATTGGAAATAGGCACCGGGGCACCTCACCTCCACAGAAGTGGCACCTCACCTACACAGAGGATGGGCACCTCACCTCCACAGAGGATGACTGCTCTGCCCCCCTTAAGGACAGTGGAATTCAGGTCAGGTCTCTCTCTCAGGGAACGAGAGTACACATACAGGGAGTTAGGCCCTAACTCCCTATCCAGGAACAGGCCTCTCTCTGGGCATGAGAGTACACATATAAACCCCTGAAGGCCCTCACTCACTATCCAGGAACAGGCCTCTCTATGGGCATGAGAGTACACATAAACCCCTAAAGGCCCTCACTCCCTATCCAGGAACAGGCCTCTCTCAGGGAATGAGAGTACACATATAAACCCCTAAAGGCCCTCACTCCCTATCCAGGAACAGGCCTCTCTCAGGGAATGAGAGTACACATATAAACCCATAAAGGCCCTAACTAACTCCCTATCCAGGAACAGCCTCTCTGGGCATGAGAGTACACACATAAACCCCTGAAGGCCCTCACTCACTATCCAGGAACAGGCCCTCTATGGGCATGAGAGTACACATAAACCCCTGAAGGCCCTAACTCCCTATCCAGGAACATGCCTCTCTCTGGTTATGAGAGTACACATATAAACCCCTAAAGGCCCTAACTCCCTATCCAGGAACAGGCCTCTCTCTGGGCATGAGAGTACACATATAAACCCCTGAAGGCCCTCACTCACTATCCAGGAACAGGCCTCTCTATGGGCATGAGAGTACACATAAACCCCTAAAGGCCCTCACTCCCTATCCAGGAACAGGCCTCTCTCAGGGAATGAGAGTACACATATAAACCCCTAAAGGCCCTCACTCCCTATCCAGGAACAGGCCTCTCTCAGGGAATGAGAGTACACATATAAACCCATAAAGGCCCTAACTCCCTATCCAGGAACAGGCCTCTCTCTGGGCATGAGAGTACACACATAAACCCTGAAGGCCCCACTCCAGGAACAGGCCTCTCCTCACTCACTATCCAGGAACAGGCCTCTCTATGGGCATGAGAGTACACATAAACCCCTGAAGGCCCTAACTCCCTATCCAGGAACATGCCTCTCTCTGGTTATGAGAGTACACATATAAACCCCTAAAGGCCCTAACTCCCTATCCAGGAACAGGCCTCTCTCTGGGCATGAGAGTACACATATAAACCCCTGAAGGCCCTAACTCCCTATCCAGGAACATGCCTCTCTCTGGGCATGAGAGTACACATATAAACCCCTAAAGGCCCTAACTCTCTATCAAGGAACAGGCCTCTCTCTGGTTATGAGAGTACACATATAAACCCCTGAAGGCCCTCACTCACTATCCAGGAACA
>NW_027008866.1:45000-67522 GCF_036934945.1 Oncorhynchus masou masou
ATATAGGTGTTTTTTTTTTTCAACGGTTACAGATCCAGTTGCAGGGTGTTCATACGAGTATTTTTAAAATGTGCTGCGGAGCTCTGCGACATTTCTGTGATTTTCTATGATTTTCTGAAATAACACACACTCACTAAACCCTCCGTAAATAACTCAGTTCTTAACGTAAAGACTTAAAACTCAGGATTCTGTAAAGGCATACCCCAATGAGGATATGAGTTTATTTATAGCTTCCTGTGCCAACCGGAAGTGCCATAATTGGTGTCTCAGGGGCTGTTTGGAAGGGTTAAAAAAATCAGATCTGTCCAAAACTTCATATGTGTGATTAGACAACCCCCATGAACTGTAAATCAGTCATTTTTCCCAACAGATGTCAAAGAAAAGCTCTCACACACACACACACAGCAAGGATGGAGTGACAAAGCGTGGTGTTTAAAGACACAGAGAGCAGGCAATGGCATAAACATAATCCCAAGGCAGGGCCGAGTCCAACGAGGTGCCCCGCTTGACCGTAGCTCACTCGGTCTGAGCGCAGCGACCATGAGAAAAATAGGCCCACAATGAAGCCTGCACCACAATGTCATTTGATTTTGGGTGACAGCGGCGGAACCGTTAGGTTTAGAAGGACAATTCAAACACAGGACTGTTCCTAAGGTCCTCCCGATCTGTGCAAGCCTAACCTTGACTGTGTGGCATTAACCTTTCACAGTTAAAAGAAGGTGTTTACAAAAAAACAGTGTGCATTGACTTCTCTCCCCATAGGAATACATTGCCTGCTCCCCTAAATACAACCTGGGGTCTTTATGGGTTATGAATGCTGTATGAACCTGTCTTCTATGACATTCCATCAGACCACTATGAGGTCTACCTGTGTCGATTCTAAGCTTCCTGGAGCAACCGGAAGTGGTTAAATTGACCCAAAAGGTATTTGGATGTACATCACCTCGAAAGGTGCCGAGGCCTCTGCATTATTCAACCCTGTGTAGATCAGTCAATTCTCAACTTAAAGACTTAAAACTCAGGATTCCCTAGGTTTCTATGTCAGTCAAGACATGTGTGTATTTATAGCTTCCTGTGCCAACCGGAAGTGCCATAATTGGTGACTCAGGGGCTGTTTGGAAGGGTTAAAAAAATCAGATCTGTCCAAAACTTCATATGTGTGATTAGACAACCCCCATGAACTGTAAATCAGTCATTTTTCCCAACAGATGTCAAAGAAAAGCTCTCACACACACACACAGCAAGGATGGAGTGACAAAGCGTGGTGTTTAAAGACACAGAGAGCAGGCAATGGCATAAACATAATCCCAAGGCCGTGCCGAGTCCAACGAGGTGCCCCTCTTGACCGTAGCTCGCTCGGTCTGAGCGCAGCGACCATGAGAAAAATAGGCCCACAATGATGCCTGCACCACAATGTCATTGGATTTTGGGTGACAGCGGCGGAACCGTTAGGTTTAGAAGGACAATTCAAACACAGGACTGTTCCTAAGGTCCTCCCGATCTGTGCAAGCCTAACCTTGACTGTGTGGCATTAACCTTTCACAGTTAAAAGAAGGTGTTTACAAAAAAACAGTGTGCATTGACTTCTCTCCCCATAGGAATACATTGCCTGCTCCCCTAAATACAACCTGGGGTCTTTATGGGTTATGAATGCTGTATGAACCTGTCTTCTATGACATTCCATCAGACCACTATGAGGTCTACCTGTGTCGATTCTAAGCTTCCTGGAGCAACCGGAAGTGGTTAGATTGACCCAAAAGGTATTTGGATGTACATCACCTCGAAAGGTGCCGAGGCCTCTGCATTTTTCAACCCTGTGTAGATCAGTCAATTCTCAACTTAAAGACTTAAAACTCAGGATTCCCTAGGTTTCTATGTCAGTCAAGACATGTGTGTATTTATAGCTTCCTGTGCCAACCGGAAGTGCCATAATTGGTGACTCAGGGGCTGTTTGGAAGGGTTAAAAAAATCAGATCTGTCCAAAACTTCATATGTGTGATTAGACAACCCCCATGAACTGTAAATCAGTCATTTTTCCCAACAGATGTCAAAGAAAAGCTCTCACACACACACACAGCAAGGATGGAGTGACAAAGCGTGGTGTTTAAAGACACAGAGAGCAGGCAATGGCATAAACATAATCCCAAGGCCGTGACCGAGTCCAACGAGGTGCCTGTTCTTGACCGTAGCTCGCTCGGTCTGAGCGCAGCGACCATGAGAAAAATAGGCCCACAATGATGCCTGCACCACAATGTCATTTGATTTTGGGTGACAGCGGCGGAACCGTTAGGTTTAGAAGGACAATTCAAACACAGGACTGTTCCTAAGGTCCTCTCCGATCTGTGCAAGCCTAACCTTGACTGTGTGGCATTAACCTTTCACAGTTAAAAGAAGGTGTTTACAAAAAAACAGTGTGCATTGACTTCTCTCCCCATAGGAATACATTGCCTGCTCCCCTAAATACAACCTGGGGTCTTTATGGGTTATGAATGCTGTATGAACCTGTCTTCTATGACATTCCATCAGACCACTATGAGGTCTACCTGTGTCGATTCTAAGCTTCCTGGAGCAACCGGAAGTGGTTAGATTGACCCAAAAGGTATTTGGATGTACATCACCTCGAAAGGTGCCGAGGCCTCTGCATTATTCAACCCGTGTAGATCAGTCAATTCTCAACTTAAAGACTTAAAACTCAGGATTCCCTAGGTTTCTATGTCAGTCAAGACATGTGTGTATTTATAGCTTCCTGTGCCAACCGGAAGTGCCATAATTGGTGACTCAGGGGCTGTTTGGAAGGGTTAAAAAAATCAGATCTGTCCAAAACTTCATATGTGTGATTAGACAACCCCCATGAACTGTAAATCAGTCATTTTTCCCATAAAAATTCAAAGGAAAAATAAATCACACAGATACACAACTTGGATGGAGGGACGTTTGGGGTGTGTAGAGACTGACAGTGCCTCCAATAGTTAGCTTTGTTCGAAAGCTAAAAAAGAACCGTCAGACCTAGAGTTGGAAACTTTAGAATCCTGTTCTAGCCACCCAGGTAGATAGTGCGTGGCAGTTACGGCTGCTCTAGGAATTCTCGTGACCGAGAAACAGCGTCGAACATTTGCAATGACTTCAATTCATTTTGACCATTACGAAAATGGCGATTTAGAAATGTCCCAGAGACACAAGACTAGGTGCATTGTGACCTGTCTTGCCCATAGAGACAGAACCCAACATCTCGGTCCGATAGCTCATTCAAGGACCCCGTGAGCAAGGCATTGAAAAAGTGGATTTTCAGCAATCAATTAGGCTTTTACTCGGACACCAAATCACCTATAAAGCCGAATCTCGGGATTCATCGGGTCAGTCACATTTGGCACTACACATAATTTCCGAACTGGCCTTTGCAAAAGAAAGTAACTATGTGTTTTATGGTTTTTTAATGTTTTGTACATCACCAAAAGGCCATTGTGAAATCAACCCAGCGAGCCATGAAGTATGTTATCACTTGGCTCCTAAATGATTGGGAAAAGTGGGTTTGGTGTCAGTTTGTATCAGTTTGGCATTCAGAATGATATCAAATTTGATGGACGGTGACTTGCAGGTGACTCTTGTCCATTAGCAATATGTTTAAGTGGTGAGGTACCATCACCAAAAGCGACATTCTGAAATCAACCCAAACGAGCGATGGAGAGGTACCAGTATCACTGCCCAGACATCCCTATGTCATCGGGCCAGTCAATTTGGCATTCCTGCATGATTTTTATGGCATGACAAATTGGTGATGGTGACTGCCCAGTTAACCATATGGCAAATGCACAGTGACTTTGAAAGAGTGAGAAAACATCACCAAATGGACATTCTGAAATCAACCCAAACGAGTGATGGAGAGGTACCAGAATCACTGCCAAGCCATCCCGAGTTCATCGGGCCAGTCAATTTGGCATTCCTGCAAAATTTTCAGTGACTTTGCAAAAGTAAGGAACATTTGCAATATGTTTTAACAGTGAGGTACCATCACCAAAAGCGACATTCTGAAATCAACCCAAACGAGCCATGGAGAGGTACCAGTATCACTGCCCAGCCATCCCGAGGTCATCGGGCCAGTCAATTTGGCATTCCTGCAAAAATTTTCAGTGACTTTGCAAAAGTAAGGAACATTTGCAATATGTTTTAACAGTGAGGTACCATCACCAAAAGCGACATTCTGAAATCAACCCAAACGAGCCATGGAGAGGTACCAGTATCACTGCCCAGACATCCCTATGTCATCGGGCCAGTCAATTTGGCATTCCTGCATGATTTTTATGGCATGACAAATTGGTGATGGTGACTGCCCAGTTAACCATATGGCAAATGCACAGTGACTTTGAAAGAGTGAGAAAAATCACCAAATGGACATTCTGAAATCAACCCAAACGAGCCATGGAGAGGTACCAGAATCACTGCCCAGCCATCCCGAGGTCATCGGGCCAGTCAATTTGGCATTCCTGCAAAAATTTTCAGTGACTTTGCAAAAGTAAGGAACATTTGCAATATGTTTTAACAGTGAGGTACCATCACCAAAAGCGACATTCTGAAATCAACCCAAACGAGCCATGGAGAGGTACCAGTATCACTGCCCAGCCATCCCGAGGTCATCGGGCCAGTCAATTTGGCATTCCTGCAAAAATTTTTCAGTGACTTTGCAAAAGTAAGGAACATTTGCAATATGTTTGAAACAGTGAGGTACCATCACCAAAAGCGACATTCTGAAATCAACCCAAACGAGCCATGGAGAGGTACCAGTATCACTGCCCAGCCATCCCGAGGTCATCGGGCCAGTCAATTTGGCATTCCTGCAAAAATTTTCAGTGACTTTGCAAAAGTAAGGAACATTTGCAATATGTTTTAACAGTGAGGTACCATCACCAAAAGCGACATTCTGAAATCAACCCAAACGAGCCATGGAGAGGTACCAGTATCACTGCCCAGACATCCCTATGTCATCGGGCCAGTCAATTTGGCATTCCTGCATGATTTTTATGGCATGACAAATTGGTGATGGTGACTGCCCAGTTAACCATATGGCAAATGCACAGTGACTTTGAAAAGTGAGAAAACATGACCAAATGGACATTCTGAAATCAACACAAACAATGGCATCACCATAGTGTCCATAACTGTGCCGAGTCCAACGAGGTGCCCCTCTTGACCGTAGCTCGCTCGGTCTGAGCGCAGCGACCATGAGAAAAATAGGCCCAATATGAAGCCTTCACCACAACGTCATTTGATTTTGGGTGACAGCGGCGGAACCGTTAGGTTTAGAAAGACAATTCAACCACAGGACTGTTCCTAAGGTCCTCCTGATCTGTCCAAGCCTATCCTTGACCGTGTGACATTAACCTTTCACAGTCAAAAGAAGGTGTTTACATAAAAACAGTGTTCATTGACTTCTCTCCCCATAGGAATATATTGGCTGCTCCACTAAATACAACCTGGAGTCTATATGGGTTATGAATGTTGTATGAACCTGTCTTTATGTACCAGTCCATCAGACCACTATAAGGTCTACCTGTGTCGATTCTAAGCTTCCTGGACCAACCGGAAGTGGTTCAAATCGCCCTAAAAGTGTATACCCATACACTGCCTGCAATTTGATGGACATATTGCATTGAACCCTGTGTAAATCAGTCAGTTTTCATGGTAAAGACTTAAAACTCAGGATTCTCTAATGGAATAGCCCAATGAGGATGTATGTTGAGTTACAGCTTCCTGTGCCAACCGGAAGTGCCATAATTGGTGACTCAGGGGCTGTTTGGAAGGGTTAAAAAATCAGATCTGTCCAAAACTTCATATGTGTGATTAGACAACCCCCATGAACTGTAAATCAGTCATTTTTCCCAACAGATGTCAAAGAAAAGCTCTCACACACACACACAGCAAGGATGGAGTGACAAAGCGTGGTGTTTAAAGACACAGAGAGCAGGCAATGGCATAAACATAATCCCAAGGCCGTGCCGAGTCCAACGAGGTGCCCCTCTTGACCGTAGCTCGCTCGGTCTGAGCGCAGCGACCATGAGAAAAATAGGCCCACAATGATGCCTGCACCACAATGTCATTGGATTTTGGGTGACAGCGGCGGAACCGTTAGGTTTAGAAGGACAATTCAAACACAGGACTGTTCCTAAGGTCCTCCCGATCTGTGCAAGCCTAACCTTGACTGTGTGGCATTAACCTTTCACAGTTAAAAGAAGGTGTTTACAAAAAAACAGTGTGCATTGACTTCTCTCCCCATAGGAATACATTGCCTGCTCCCCTAAATACAACCTGGGGTCTTTATGGGTTATGAATGCTGTATGAACCTGTCTTCTATGACATTCCATCAGACCACTATGAGGTCTACCTGTGTCGATTCTAAGCTTCCTGGAGCAACCGGAAGTGGTTAGATTGACCCAAAAGGTATTTGGATGTACATCACCTCGAAAGGTGCCGAGGCCTCTGCATTTTTCAACCCTGTGTAGATCAGTCAATTCTCAACTTAAAGACTTAAAACTCAGGATTCCCTAGGTTTCTATGTCAGTCAAGACATGTGTGTATTTATAGCTTCCTGTGCCAACCGGAAGTGCCATAATTGGTGACTCAGGGGCTGTTTGGAAGGGTTAAAAAAATCAGATCTGTCCAAAACTTCATATGTGTGATTAGACAACCCCCATGAACTGTAAATCAGTCATTTTTCCCAACAGATGTCAAAGAAAAGCTCTCACACACACACACAGCAAGGATGGAGTGACAAAGCGTGGTGTTTAAAGACACAGAGAGCAGGCAATGGCATAAACATAATCCCAAGGCCGTGCCGAGTCCAACGAGGTGCCCCTCTTGACCGTAGCTCGCTCGGTCTGAGCGCAGCGACCATGAGAAAAATAGGCCCACAATGATGCCTGCACCACAATGTCATTGGATTTTGGGTGACAGCGGCGGAACCGTTAGGTTTAGAAGGACAATTCAAACACAGGACTGTTCCTAAGGTCCTCCCGATCTGTGCAAGCCTAACCTTGACTGTGTGGCATTAACCTTTCACAGTTAAAAGAAGGTGTTTACAAAAAAACAGTGTGCATTGACTTCTCTCCCCATAGGAATACATTGCCTGCTCCCCTAAATACAACCTGGGGTCTTTATGGGTTATGAATGCTGTATGAACCTGTCTTCTATGACATTCCATCAGACCACTATGAGGTCTACCTGTGTCGATTCTAAGCTTCCTGGAGCAACCGGAAGTGGTTAGATTGACCCAAAAGGTATTTGGATGTACATCACCTCGAAAGGTGCCGAGGCCTCTGCATTTTCAACCCTGTGTAGATCAGTCAATTCTCAACTTAAAGACTTAAAACTCAGGATTCCCTAGGTTTCTATGTCAGTCAAGACATGTGTGTATTTATAGCTTCCTGTGCCAACCGGAAGTGCCATAATTGGTGACTCAGGGGCTGTTTGGAAGGGTTAAAAAAATCAGATCTGTCCAAAACTTCATATGTGTGATTAGACAATCCCCATGAACTGTAAATCAGTCATTTTTCCCAACAGATGTCAAAGAAAAGCTCTCACACACACACAGCAAGGATGGAGTGACAAAGCGTGGTGTTTAAAGACACAGAGAGCAGGCAATGGCATAAACATAATCCCAAGGCCGTGCCGAGTCCAACGAGGTGCCCCTCTTGACCGTAGCTCGCTCGGTCTGAGCGCAGCGACCATGAGAAAAATAGGCCCACAATGATGCCTGCACCACAATGTCATTGGATTTTGGGTGACAGCGGCGGAACCGTTAGGTTTAGAAGGACAATTCAAACACAGGACTGTTCCTAAGGTCCTCCCGATCTGTGCAAGCCTAACCTTGACTGTGTGGCATTAACCTTTCACAGTTAAAAGAAGGTGTTTACAAAAAAACAGTGTGCATTGACTTCTCTCCCCATAGGAATACATTGCCTGCTCCCCTAAATACAACCTGGGGTCTTTATGGGTTATGAATGCTGTTTGAACCTGTCTTCTATGACATTCCATCAGACCACTATGAGGTCTACCTGTGTCGATTCTAAGCTTCCTGGAGCAACCGGAAGTGGTTAAATTGACCCAAAAGGTATTTGGATGTTCATAACCCTCAAAGGTGAAGATGTCTGCATTCAACCCTGTGTAGATCAGTCAATTCTCAACTTAAAGACTTAATACTCAGGATTATGTAAGATAAGAGGCTACCTCAGTCAAGACATGTGTTTACCTATAGCTTCCTATGCCAACTGGAAGTGCCTTTAATTGGGTCACTGTATCTGTTTCAAAGGGTTAAAAAAGTCACATCTTTCCAGAATTTCATAGTTGTGATTAGTCAACCCTCATGAACTGTAAATCAGTCTTTCTCTAAACAGATGTCAAAGAAAAACTCTCTCACATCTTCACACACACACACACACACACACACACACACACACACACACACACACACACACACACACACACACACACACACACACACACACACACACACACACACACACACACACACACACACACACACACACAGCAAGGATGGAGTGACACAGTGCGGTGCTTAAAGACACACAGATTCTGCAATGGCATTACCATTATCTTTAGCCTGTGCCGATTTCAACAAGACATCCCACTTGACCGTAGCTCACTTGGTCTGACCACAGTGACAATGCAAAAAAGTAGTCTCAGGTAGCAGGCTTTGTCTGCGTAAAAAGTAATCTCATGTAGCTCACTCGGTCTGACCGGTGACCGCAGGGACCATGCAAAGAAAGTAGTCTCAGGTAGCAGGCTTTGTCTGCGTAAAAAGTAATCTCATGTAGCTCACTCGGTCTGACCGGTGACCGCAGGGACCATGCAAAGAAAGTAGTCTCAGGTAGCAGGCTTTGTCTGCGTAAAAAGTAATCTCATGTAGCTCACTCGGTCTGACCGGTGACCGCAGGGACCATGCAAAGAAAATAGTATCATGTAGCTCACTCAGACCGGTCTGACCGCAGGGACCGTGCAAAAAGTAATCTCATGTAGCTCACTTGGTCTGAGCATAGGGGCCATTTAAAAAGTAGTCTCATCAATGTGATTGTTTTTAATGGGAAAATAGAGAATTTGACTATGAGATGACAATATAGTAGTTTGGGGAGTATTTTCTGTAATAGAATATATTTGACTACAAGCAGAGTAGGGGCCTCATCCTGTGCATTCTCAAATGGAAAAACACAGAGTTTGATCATGTGCTGACAGAGAGAGAGGGAGGAGTTTGGGGAGTGTTTAAAATGAGAAGAGTGATTTTTTTTCTAATAGGCTGCATTTCACTTTGAGCTGACAAGGAGATGAGCATTCTAGAGTGGTGAGGAGTGGTTTCATGTATATTTATGAGTATCAATTAAGCAGCCAGACGCATTGTACTTTCTTTATTGCTTAAGGGATTGTGTTAAGTTTTTTATTTACTATTATTTCCCTTTTCAATAGAATAGAATAGTATAGAATAGTATATATGGCTCCTGTGCGCTCATGTCCAATATGCTATAAGGTTGTGACTGGCTTCAGTCAGCACCTTAGGTATGTACACCATGTGAGGAACAGTGACGAAAGGCTACTCATTTGTAAGTGGCAGTCGGGCCGCATCAATGTCAGGCAGGAGCAGTGTCCAGTGTCAGGATGCTCCACACATCTTAGCAGACTAGACCGGCATATAGACTCCCACTCAGAGCTCAACAGAGCACAGAGGAGACAGGTTTTAGAGGACCTTAGGAGACGGCTGACAATGGAGAGGCTGGCGGTGTTGAGGGCATCGGTCCCTGCCATCCCAATGGCGACAGATTTAGATATTGTGGAGACTGTAAGGAAAGAAGAGGAGGAGGAAATGTCATGTTCACCTACAGAAACAGAGGAGGAAGTGGACTGCAAAGAGGATTCCTGCCACTGCCATGCACCAATCCTGAGACTGAAAAAAGCTGTGCAAGAGAGGGATGAGGCACTGCGTACAAGACGTGAGACCAACAACTCCATTAAAAAGGACAACTTGAAGTTGATCTCTGATCTGAAAAGGGTGAGGAAGAAGTACCAGCTGCTGAAAAGGCAGATGGGGATTGGCATGGTGAAGGCCCTCAACTTTCAGGCAGAGTCAGACACAGACACAAAGCAAGAGGAGCAGGTCCAAGCTACAGGTTCAGGGGACCAGAGAGATGAGCCTATAGTGTCCGGATCTAGCTGCAAACTCATCTTCCCGGGCTCTGCTATGAGTAAGTACTGTTTCTTCAAATAGTGACAAGAGTTTGTGTTTGAAAATAATATGATAAACCACCTGACTGATTCATGTAGCCTCTGTCAGGATTTGGCCAGGGTTGTTCCGGGTTTTGGTCAGTAGATGTCCCCATTGTGCTTTTTGTCCCTAAGTTTTTCCCTTGATCCCAATTATTATTTGCACCTGTGTCTCGTTTCCCCTGATTGTATTTAAACCCTTTGTTTCCCTCAGTTCTGTGCTCTTTGTTTGTATGTTAGCACCCTGCCCTAGTGTTCTGTGTGCTCTTGTCGATTCCGGGTGAAGTTCTTGTGGTATTCTGTTTTTTGTTTTTGTTTATTTTTGGTGAGTTTCTTTTGAGGTCTTTTTTTGTTTTTCCTACCACCTTTTGGATTTGCCATTTTTTGTATTTTAGGATTTTTTCTTTATTAAATACACCGTCTTAAGTACTGCTGTGTCTGCCTCATCTTCTGGGTTCTGCTGTCTATTCGTGGCTCAGTTGGTTAAGTGACTGTTTCTCACTCCGGAGACCCAGGTTCGAAACCGGGTCCTGACAGCCTCATGTCTAGAATGTTATGTTTTTTGATTAGGTGTGTTTATCGAGGGATTCAGGAAGAACTGTGAGGGCCCTAATCCAAATTACAAGATGAGTGAAAATTGTGCCTCAAAGGTCAAGAGGGTGACGCAATTTTTAAACTACATGGCGAAGAATGAGACCTACCAGTCCTCTCTCATTTTCCTGACAGACCATGACAAAATAAGGAAGTAAGCAGAATTATTTTTTCTCTCTAGCCTCACAAGCATTAACCAACAATACAGTATTTGATTGTATAATTTGTGTGTGTGTGTGTGTGTTTAGATGGGTTCAATTCCTCCAGAAGAACAAGGCAATCACCACAGTCAACCACTACACCTTGACTATTGGTGCATTTCTTAAATATTCTGAGGAGACCCCTCCACCTGGCTGCCGGCTGACCGTGAACCAATGGAGGGGGATCAACCGGTTGATGAAGGGCATTAGCAAGTCCATGAGACGACCAGTTTCCCTTCACCAGGTAAAGGTGAAGGACAACAAAGAAGGCAAGGTGGTGTCCAAAAAGAGCCTGCTGGAGTGCCAGGCTCTTGCCAAAGAAAAAATCCCTCAAGTGCTGAGTAAGTTTTTCTCAATCTGTGATGTCACTGTTTTTACACACTTATAGACATCAGAGATGTATAGAATGCATTATGGAGTGGGATTATGAAGCTGCCTTTTTTATTTTCATGTTCACAGAAACATTGGAAGAAACAAGGACACAGAGGAATCAGTACCGGTTTTATGGGTACCTGTGTGCCTACTTTACATCCATATACGGCCACAGACCAGGCCTATATAAAAACATGTTGGTGAAAGAGGTGGAGGAGGCAAAATGTGACCAGTCTGGGGTGTATCTGATCAATGTAAGTCTATGAAATACAGCTAGCTGTGTTTATTTGTTTGTTTGCTTGGTTGGTTATCTTTGGAAACAATTGCAGTCGCAGGAGCTAATGTGTATTTTTTGTTGTGTTTTTTATCTGTTCAATTTCTATTAGGTGGGGGAACACAAAACAAATCGGGAGTACGGCATGGTCCAGATGTCGCTGACAAAGGAGGAGTACAGTTGGTTTTCCGACTTCCTCAAATTCAAGCACTGTCTCTTAGGGGGAAAGAAGGCCCAGCACTTCTTTTTCAATTCCACAAACACTCAGATGAAGAACCTGCCTGCCTACCTGAGGGAGGTGTGGAAGGAGATGGGTCTGCCCGAATGTCCTTCGTTCACTGACCTGAGGACTTCCATTGTCACTCATGTAGGTCAGATTAGATAGGAATCTAATTATTGTAAGATCATATTCTATTGTTGTCTCAAGTAATATCAATAATATCATATATTTGTGTGTGTGTGTGTGTGTGTGTGTGTGTGTGTGTGTGTGTGTCTTACAGGTAAAAAACATGCTCCCAAAGGTTGACAGGGAAAGGGTGGCCAACTTCATGTGCCACAACATCCAGACGGCAGACAAATATTATGCCATGAATTTAAATCCAACCCAAGCAAATGAAACCAGGGCACTCTTTGAGGCTGCACTGAAGGGGAAGATAACACATTCGCCGCAGAGAACCAGCCCTCCACCTCAGGAGCAAGAAAGCAGAAGGTGAGAGAGGATGCCCCCTCTCCGACGGGAGCACCACCCCTGAAGAGACCAAGGTGATGGACCAGGAGTCTGGCACGTCCTCAGGGGACTCGGAAGAGGAGGAAGAGGATGAAGATGAGGAACAGATGGCCAGACAACCTCCAGTAAGATCAGCTATTCTGACAGGACACATTCGATTATCAAAATGTACTTGTAAACTATGTAACAGTCAAGTGTGAATTCTGAGATATATCTAATTTCTTGTGTTTGCTCTGTCAGGAGACACCCTCCAAGGTGACCAGTCCTCAGGTGGAGATGGAACTTACCCCAAAGAGGAAGCGGAGCATCTGCACGCGCCGCATGGTGGTCGCCATCACCCCCATGCACGTCTCACCCCTCAAAGTGAAGCTCAAGTTGCCCCACCACTCCCCCATTGTCACATTAAAAGGGATGCAACAACTAAACTCAAATAAAGTCAGACTCAAAAATGCCATTGCCTCAAGGAGGTTAAAGATGCAGGAGAAGGTGCAAAAGGGAGGAGGGAACCCCTGATGCAGCTCGAAGGATGGGGAGCCGACCAACAACAAGACTTCCTCTTCCAAATAGTCATATAGACTCTCACATTTACACTGTTCTGATTTTGTTTGGTTTGATATTCAATTTTGGTGTGCTTGTTTAAATTTTAGAAGTGTAAAATGTTTAATTTGGTCTAACTGTCTGTTCAATTTTGGTGTGCTTGTTTAAATTTTAGAAGTGTAAAATGTGTGTAATTTGGTCTAACTGTCTGTTCAATTTTGGTGTGCTTGTTTAAATTTTAGAAGTGTAAAATGTGTGTAATTTGGTCTAACTGTCTGTTCAATTTTGGTGTGCTGTTTAAATTTTAGAAGTGTGCTGTTTAAATTTTAGAAGTGTAAAATGTGTGTAATTTGGTCTAACTGTCTGTTCAATTTTGGTGTGCTTGTTTAAATTTTAGAAGTGTAAAATGTGTGTAATTTGGTCTAACTGTCTGTTCAATTTTGGTGTGCTGTTTAAATTTTAGAAGTGTAAAATGTGTGTAATTTAGACTAACTGTCTGTTCAATTTTCTATTTTGGTGTGATTCTTTAACCATGTAAAGGTTTGTTCTGTTTTATTAAATAACTAGTTGAGTTATTCTTTGTGTTGTGCTTTCTTTAAGGTTTATATTTAGTTTGTCACTTAATTTGTAAGTGTTAAACATTCACTGTCTTGTGTTGTTGTCTGTGAAGGTAGGAACAAATATTTAGGCATTTTTGGCATGGGAATCATATGTTTACATTGTCAAAGCAAATTAAGTAGATAATAAACAAAAGTGAAATAAACAATAAAGTCCTGCTGTAGACTGTACTACTGCTGTTCAGGAAGCACAATTTGAACTAGAAACTTACACAGACAGGCTGAAATAAACACTAAAAAATAAGAAATGGCATCAACGTAATCTCTAGGCCGTGCAAAGTTCAACGAGATATCCCGCTTGACCGTAGCTCGCTCGGTCTGAGCGCAGCGACCATGAGAAAAATAGGCCCACAATGATGCCTGCACCACAATGTCATTGGATTTTGGGTGACAGCGGCGGAACCGTTAGGTTTAGAAGGACAATTCAAACACAGGACTGTTCCTAAGGTCCTCCCGATCTGTGCAAGCCTAACCTTGACTGTGTGGCATTAACCTTTCACAGTTAAAAGAAGGTGTTTACAAAAAAACAGTGTGCATTGACTTCTCTCCCCATAGGAATACATTGCCTGCTCCCCTAAATACAACCTGGGGTCTTTATGGGTTATGAATGCTGTATGAACCTGTCTTCTATGACATTCCATCAGACCACTATGAGGTCTACCTGTGTCGATTCTAAGCTTCCTGGAGCAACCGGAAGTGGTTAGATTGACCCAAAAGGTATTTGGATGTAATTCACCTCGAAAGGTGCCGAGGCCTCTGCATTTTTCAACCCTGTGTAGATCAGTCAATTCTCAACTTAAAGACTTAAAACTCAGGATTCCCTAGGTTTCTATGTCAGTCAAGACATGTGTGTATTTATAGCTTCCTGTGCCAACCGGAAGTGCCATAATTGGTGACTCAGGGGCTGTTTGGAAGGGTTAAAAAAATCAGATCTGTCCAAAACTTCATATGTGTGATTAGACAACCCCCATGAACTGTAAATCAGTCATTTTTCCCAACAGATGTCAAAGAAAAGCTCTCACACACACACACAGCAAGGATGGAGTGACAAAGCGTGGTGTTTAAAGACACAGAGAGCAGGCAATGGCATAAACATAATCCCAAGGCCGTGCCGAGTCCAACGAGGTGCCCCTCTTGACCGTAGCTCGCTCGGTCTGAGCGCAGCGACCATGAGAAAAATAGGCCCACAATGATGCCTGCACCACAATGTCATTGGATTTTGGGTGACAGCGGCGGAACCGTTAGGTTTAGAAGGACAATTCAAACACAGGACTGTTCCTAAGGTCCTCCCGATCTGTGCAAGCCTAACCTTGACTGTGTGGCATTAACCTTTCACAGTTAAAAGAAGGTGTTTACAAAAAAACAGTGTGCATTGACTTCTCTCCCCATAGGAATACATTGCCTGCTCCCCTAAATACAACCTGGGGTCTTTATGGGTTATGAATGCTGTATGAACCTGTCTTCTATGACATTCCATCAGACCACTATGAGGTCTACCTGTGTCGATTCTAAGCTTCCTGGAGCAACCGGAAGTGGTTAGATTGACCCAAAAGGTATTTGGATGTAATTCACCTCGAAAGGTGCCGAGGCCTCTGCATTTTTCAACCCTGTGTAGATCAGTCAATTCTCAACTTAAAGACTTAAAACTCAGGATTCCCTAGGTTTCTATGTCAGTCAAGACATGTGTGTATTTATAGCTTCCTGTGCCAACCGGAAGTGCCATAATTGGTGACTCAGGGGCTGTTTGGAAGGGTTAAAAAAATCAGATCTGTCCAAAACTTCATATGTGTGATTAGACAACCCCCATGAACTGTAAATCAGTCATTTTTCCCAACAGATGTCAAAGAAAAGCTCTCACACACACACACAGCAAGGATGGAGTGACAAAGCGTGGTGTTTAAAGACACAGAGAGCAGGCAATGGCATAAACATAATCCCAAGGCCGTGCCGAGTCCAACGAGGTGCCCCGCTTGACCGTAGCTCGCTCGGTCTGAGCGCAGCGACCATGAGAAAAATAGGCCCACAATGATGCCTGCACCACAATGTCATTGGATTTTGGGTGACAGCGGCGGAACCGTTAGGTTTAGAAGGACAATTCAAACACAGGACTGTTCCTAAGGTCCTCCCGATCTGTGCAAGCCTAACCTTGACTGTGTGGCATTAACCTTTCACAGTTAAAAGAAGGTGTTTACAAAAAAACAGTGTGCATTGACTTCTCTCCCCATAGGAATACATTGCCTGCTCCCCTAAATACAACCTGGGGTCTTTATGGGTTATGAATGCTGTATGAACCTGTCTTCTATGACATTCCATCAGACCACTATGAGGTCTACCTGTGTCGATTCTAAGCTTCCTGGAGCAACCGGAAGTGGTTAGATTGACCCAAAAGGTATTTGGATGTACATCACCTCGAAAGGTGCCGAGGCCTCTGCATTTTCAACCCTGTGTAGATCAGTCAATTCTCAACTTAAAGACTTAAAACTCAGGATTCCCTAGGTTTCTATGTCAGTCAAGACATGTGTGTATTTATAGCTTCCTGTGCCAACCGGAAGTGCCATAATTGGTGACTCAGGGGCTGTTTGGAAGGGTTAAAAAAATCAGATCTGTCCAAAACTTCATATGTGTGATTAGACAACCCCCATGAACTGTAAATCAGTCATTTTTCCCATAAAAATTCAAAGGAAAAATAAATCACACAGATACACAACTTGGATGGAGGGACGTATTGGGGTGTGTAGAGACTGACAGTGCCTCCAATAGTTAGCTTTGTTCGAGCTAAAAAAGAACCGTCAGACCTAGAGTTCCGAAACTTTAGAATCCTGTTCTAGACCTCAGGTAGATAGTGCGTGGTGAGTTACGGCGCTCTAGAATGTTCTCGGACCGAGAAACAGCGTCGAACATTTGCAATGACTTCAATTCATTTTGACCATTACGAAAATGGCGACATTTAGAAATGTCCCAGAGACACAAGACTAGGTGCATTGTGACCGTCTCGGCCCATAGAGACAGAACCCAACATCTCGGTCCGATAGCTCATTCAAGGACCCCGTAGCAAGGCATTGAAAAAAGTGGATTTTCAGCACCAATTAGGCTTTTACTCGGACACCAAATGACCTATCGGGCCGAAACTCGGGATTCGGGGTCGCCTCACATAGGACTACACATAATGTCCGAACTGGCCCCGCAGCTAGAAGGTAACTATGTGTTTTATGGTTTTTTAATGTTTTGTACCGAAGGCCTTGTGAATTTTGGGCCAGCTCTGAAGTATGTTATACTTGGCTCCTAAATGAGTTGGGAAAAGTGGGTTTGGTGTCAGTTTGTATCAGTTTGGTGTCAGAATGATATCAAATTGACTGATGGACGGTGACTTGCAGGTGACTCTTGTCCATTAGCAATATGTTTAAGTGGTGAGGTACCATCACCAAAAGCGACATTCTGAAATCAACCCAAACGAGCGATGGAGAGGTACCAGTATCACTGCCCAGCCATCCCGAGGTCATCGGGCCAGTCAATTTGGCATTCCTGCATGATTTTTATGGCATGACAAATTGGTGATGGTGACTGCCCAGTTAACCATATGGCAAATGCACAGTGACTTTGAAAGAGTGAGAAAAATCACCAAATGGACATTCTGAAATCAACCCAAACGAGCCATGGAGAGGTACCAGAATCACTGCCAAGCCATCCCGAGGTCATCGGGCCAGTCAATTTGGCATTCCTGCAAAAATTTTCAGTGACTTTGCAAAAGTAAGTAACATTTGCAATATGTTTAAGCGGTGAGGTACCATCACCAAAAGCGACATTCTGAAATCAACCCAAACGAGCCATGGAGAGGTACCAGAATCACTGCCAAGCCATCCCGAGGTCATCGGGCCAGTCAATTTGGCATTCCTGCAAAAATTTTCAGTGACTTTGCAAAAGTAAGTAACATTTGCAATATGTTTAAGCGGTGAGGTACCATCACCAAAAGCGACATTCTGAAATCAACCCAAACGAGCCATGGAGAGGTACCAGTATCACTGCCCAGACATCCCTATGTCATCGGGCCAGTCAATTTGGCATTCCTGCATGATTTTTATGGCATGACAAATTGGTGATGGTGACTGCCCAGTTAACCATATGGCAAATGCACAGTGACTTTGAAAGAGTGAGAAAAATCACCAAATGGACATTCTGAAATCAGCCCAAACGAGCGATGGAGAGGTACCAGTATCACTGCCCAGCCATCCCGAGGTCATCGGGCCAGTCAATTTGGCATTCCTGCAAGAATTTTTTGTGACTTTGCAAAAGTAAGTAACATTTGCAATATGTTTAAGCGGTGAGGTACCATCACCAAAAGCGACATTCTGAAATCAACCCTAACGAACGATGGAGAGGTACCAGTATCACTGCCCAGCCATCCCGAGGTCATCGGGCCAGTCAATTTGGCATTCCTGCAAAAATTTTCAGTGACTTTGCAAAAGTAAGGAACATTTGCAATATGTTTTAACAGTGAGGTACCATCACCAAAAGCGACATTCTGAAATCAACCCAAACGAGCCATGGAGAGGTACCAGTATCACTGCCCAGACATCCCTATGTCATCGGGCCAGTCAATTTGGCATTCCTGCATGATTTTTATGGCATGACAAATTGGTGATGGTGACTGCCCAGTTAACCATATGGCAAATGCACAGTGACTTTGCAAAAGTGAGAAAAATCACCAAATGGACATTCTGGAATCGACCCTAACGAGTGATGGAGAGGTACCAGAATCACTGCCAAGCCATCCCGAGTTCATCGGGCCAGTCAATTTGGCATTCCTGCAAAAATTTTCAGTGACTTTGCAAAAGTAAGGAACATTTGCAATATGTTTTAACAGTGAGGTACCATCACCAAAAGCGACATTCTGAAATCAACCCTAACGAACGATGGAGAGGTACCAGTATCACTGCCCAGCCATCCCGAGGTCATCGGGCCAGTCAATTTGGCATTCCTGCAAAAATTTTCAGTGACTTTGCAAAAGTAAGGAACATTTGCAATATGTTTTAACAGTGAGGTACCATCACCAAAAGCGACATTCTGAAATCAACCCAAACGAGCCATGGAGAGGTACCAGTATCACTGCCCAGACATCCCTATGTCATCGGGCCAGTCAATTTGGCATTCCTGCATGATTTTTATGGCATGACAAATTGGTGATGGTGACTGCCCAGTTAACCATATGGCAAATGCACAGTGACTTTGCAAAAGTGAGAAAACATGACCAAATGGACATGATGAAATCAACACAAACAATGGCATGACCATAGTGTCCAGACTGTGCCGAGTCCAACGAGGTGCCCCACTTGACCGTAGCTCGCTCGGTCTGAGCGCGGCGACCATGAGAAAAATAGGCCCTATATGAAGCCTTCACCAGTACGTCATTTGATTTTGGGTGACAGCGGCGGAACCGTTAGGTTTAGAAAGACAATTCAACCACAGGACTGTTCCTAAGGTCCTCCTGATCTGTCCAAGCCTATCCTTGACCGTGTGACATTAACCCTTCACAGTCAAAAGAAGGTGTTTACATAAAAACAGTGTTCATTGACTTCTCTCCCCATAGGATTATATTGGTTGCTCCACTAAATACAACCTGGAGTCTATATGGGTTATGAATGTTGTATGAACCTGTCTTTGGTACCAGTCCATCAGACCACTATAAGGTCTACCTGTGTCGATTCTAAGCTTCCTGGACCAACCGGAAGTGGTCCAAATCGCCCTAAAAGTGTATACCCATACACTGCCTGCAATTTGATGGACATAGTGCATTGAACCCTGTGTAAATCAGTCAGTTTTCATGGTAAAGACCTCAGGATTCTCTAATGGAATACCCCACTGAGGATGTATGTTGAGTTACAGCTTCCTGTGCCAACCGGAAGTGCCATAATTGGTGTCTCATGGGCTGTTTGGAGGGGTTAAAAAAATCAGATCTTTCCAAAACTTCATATATATGATTAGGCAACCCCCATGAACTGTAAATCAGTCATTTTTCCCATAAAAATTCAAAGGAAAACTAAATCACACAGAGACACAACATGGATGGAGGGACGTATCATTGGGGTGCGTAGAGACTGACAGTGCCTCCAATAGTTAGCTTTGAATGATATCAAATTGACTGATGGACAGTGACTTGCAGGTGACTCTTGTCCATTAGCAATATGTTTAAGCGGTGAGGTACCATCACCAAAAGCGACATTCTGAAATCAACCCAAACGAGCGATGGAGAGGTACCAGTATCACTGCCCAGACATCCCTATGTCATCGGGCCAGTCAATTTGGCATTCCTGCATGATTTTTATGGCATGACAAATTGGTGATGGTGACTGCCCAGTTAACCATATGGCAAATGCACAGTGACTTTGCAAAAGTGAGAAAAATCACCAAATGGACATTCTGGAATCGACCCTAACGAGTGATGGAGAGGTACCAGAATCACTGCCAAGCCATCCCGAGGTCATCGGGCCAGTCAATTTGGCATTCCTGCAAAAATTTTCAGTGACTTTGCAAAAGTAAGGAACATTTGCAATATGTTTTAACAGTGAGGTACCATCACCAAAAGCGACATTCTGAAATCAACCCAAACGAGCCATGGAGAGGTACCAGTATCACTGCCCAGCCATCCCGAGGTCATCGGGCCAGTCAATTTGGCATTCCTGCAAAAATTTTCAGTGACTTTGAAAAAGTAAGGAACATTTGCAATATGTTTTAACAGTGAGGTACCATCACCAAAAGCGACATTCTGAAATCAACCCAAACGAGCGATGGAGAGGTACCAGTATCACTGCCCAGCCATCCTGAGGTCATCGGGCCAGTCAATTTGGCATTCCTGCATGATTTTTATAGCATGACAAATTGGTGATGGTGACTGCCCAGTTAACCATATGGCAAATGCACAGTGACTTTGAAAGAGTGAGAAAAATCACCAAATGGACATTCTGAAATCAGCCCAAACGAGCGATGGAGAGGTACCAGTATCACTGCCCAGCCATCCCGAGGTCATCGGGCCAGTCAATTTGGCATTCCTGCAAGAATTTTTTGTGACTTTGCAAAAGTAAGGAACATTTGCAATATGTTTAAGCGGTGAGGTACCATCACCAAAAGCGACATTCTGAAATCAACCCAAACGAGCCATGGAGAGGTACCAGTATCACTGCCCAGCCATCCCGAGGTCATCGGGCCAGTCAATTTGGCATTCCTGCAAAAATTTTCAGTGACTTTGAAAAAGTAAGGAACATTTGCAATATGTTTTAACAGTGAGGTACCATCACCAAAAGCGACATTCTGAAATCAACCCAAACGAGCCATGGAGAGGTACCAGTATCACTGCCCAGCCATCCCGAGGTCATCGGGCCAGTCAATTTGGCATTCCTGCAAAAATTTTCAGTGACTTTGCAAAAGTAAGGAACATTTGCAATATGTTTTAACAGTGAGGTACCATCACCAAAAGCGACATTCTGAAATCAACCCAAACGAGCGATGGAGAGGTACCAGTATCACTGCCCAGACATCCCTATGTCATCGGGCCAGTCAATTTGGCATTCCTGCATGATTTTTATAGCATGACAAATTGGTGATGGTGACTGCCCAGTTAACCATATGGCAAATGCACAGTGACTTTGAAAGAGTGAGAAAATTCACCAAATGGACATTCTGGAATCGACCATAACGAGTGATGGAGAGGTACCAGAATCACTGCCAAGCCATCCCGAGGTCATCGGGCCAGTCAATTTGGCATTCCTGCAAAAATTTTCAGTGACTTTGAAAAAGTAAGGAACATTTGCAATATGTTTTAACAGTGAGGTACCATCACCAAAAGCGACATTCTGAAATCAACCCAAACGAGCCATGGAGAGGTACCAGTATCACTGCCCAGACATCCCTATGTCATCGGGCCAGTCAATTTGGCATTCCTGCATGATTTTTATAGCATGACAAATTGGTGATGGTGACTGCCCAGTTAACCATATGGCAACTGCACAGTGACTTTGAAAGAGTGAGAAAAATCACCAAATGGACATTCTGGAATCAACCCTAACGAGCAATGGAGAGGTACCAGAATCACTGCCAAGCCATCCCGACTTCATCGGGCCAGTCAATTTGGCATTCCTGCAAAAATTTTCAGTGACTTTGCAAAAGTAAGGAACATTTGCAATATGTTTTAACAGTGAGGTACCATCACCAAAAGCGACATTCTGAAATCAACCCAAACGAGCCATGGAGAGGTACCAGTATCACTGCCCAGCCATCCCGAGGTCATCGGGCCAGTCAATTTGGCATTCCTGCAAAAATTTTCAGTGACTTTGCAAAAGTAAGGAACATTTGCAATATGTTTTAACAGTGAGGTACCATCACCAAAAGCGACATTCTGAAATCAACCCAAACGAGCCATGGAGAGGTACCAGTATCACTGCCCAGCCATCCCGAGGTCATCGGGCCAGTCAATTTGGCATTCCTGCAAAAATTTTCAGTGACTTTGAAAAAGTAAGGAACATTTGCAATATGTTTTAACAGTGAGGTACCATCACCAAAAGCGACATTCTGAAATCAACCCAAACGAGCCATGGAGAGGTACCAGTATCACTGCCCAGCCATCCTGAGGTCATCGGGCCAGTCAATTTGGCATTCCTGCATGATTTTTATGGCATGACAAATTGGTGATGGTGACTGCCCAGTTAACCATATGGCAAATGCACAGTGACTTTGAAAGAGTGAGAAAAATCACCAAATGGACATTCTGGAATCGACCATAACGAGTGATGGAGAGGTACCAGAATCACTGCCAAGCCATCCCGACTTCATCGGGCCAGTCAATTTGGCATTCCTGCAAAAATTTTCAGTGACTTTGCAAAAGTAAGGAACATTTGCAATATGTTTTAACAGTGAGGTACCATCACCAAAAGCGACATTCTGAAATCAACCCAAC
>NW_027008867.1:0-67501 GCF_036934945.1 Oncorhynchus masou masou
CCCCTGTTTACTCCTATCCCAACCCCCTGTTTACTCCTATCCCAACACCCCTGTTTACTCCTATCCCAACACCCCTGTTTACTCCTATCCCCCTGTTTACTCCTATCCCCTGTTTACTCCTATCCCAACACCCCTGTTCACTCCTATCCCCCTGTTAACTACTATCCCAACACCCCTGTTTACCCCTATCCGAACACCCCTGTTCACTCCTATCACAACACCCCTGTTTACTCCTATCCCAACACCCCTGTTTACTCATATCCCCCTGTTTACTCCTATCCCCCTGTTTACTCCTATCCCCCTGTTTACTCCAACCCCCCGTTTACTCCTATCCCCCTGTTTACTCCTATCCCAACACCCCTGTTTACTCCTATCTCCCTGTTTACTCCTATCCCAACACCCCTGTTTACTCCTATCCCAACACCCCTGTTTACTCCTATCCCAACACCCCTGTTTACTCCTATCCCCCTGTTTACTCCTATCCCCTGTTTACTCCTATCCCAACACCCCTGTTCACTCCTATCCCCCTGTTAACTACTATCCCAACACCCCTGTTTACCCCTATCCGAACACCCCTGTTCACTCCTATCACAACACCCCTGTTTACTCCTATCCCAACACCCCTGTTTACTCATATCCCCCTGTTTACTCCTATCCCCCTGTTTACTCCTATCCCCTGTTTACTCCAACCCCCGTTTACTCCTATCCCCCTGTTTACTCCTATCCCAACACCCCTGTTTACTCCTATCCCCCTGTTTACTCCTATCCCCCTGTTTACTCCTATCCCAACACCCCTGTTTACTCCTATCCCAACACCCCTGTTTACTCCTATCCCCCTGTTTACTCCTATCCCCCTGTTTACTCCTATCCAAACACCCCTGTTTACTCCTATTCCCCTGTTTACTCCTATCCCCCTGTTTACTCCTATCCCCCTGTTTACTCCTATCCCCCTGTTTACTGCTATCCCAACACCCCTGTTTACTCCTATCCCAACACCCCTGTTTACTCCTATCCCCCTGTTTACTCCTATCCCCTGTTTACTCCTATCCCAACACCCCTGTTCACTCCTATCCCAACACCCCTGTTTACTCCTATCCCAACACCCCTGTTTACTCCTATCCCCCTGTTTACTCCTATCCCCCTGTTTACTCCTATCCAAACACCCCTGTTTACTCCTATTCCCCTGTTTACTCCTATCCCCCTGTTTACTCCTATCCCCCTGTTTACTCCTATCCCCCTGTTTACTGCTATCCCAACACCCCTGTTTACTCCTATCCCAACACCCCTGTTTACTCCTATCCCCCTGTTTACTCCTATCCCCTGTTTACTCCTATCCCAACACCCCTGTTCACTCCTATCCCCCTGTTAACTACTATCCCAACACCCCTGTTTACCCCTATCCGAACACCCCTGTTCACTCCTATCACAACACCCCTGTTTACTCCTATCCCAACACCCCTGTTTACTCATATCCCCCTGTTTACTCCTATCCCCCTGTTTACTCCTATCCCCCTGTTTACTCCAACCCCCGTTTACTCCTATCCCCCTGTTTACTCCTATCCCAACACCCCTGTTTACTCCTATCTCCCTGTTTACTCCTATCCCAACACCCCTGTTTACTCCTATCCCAACACCCCTGTTCACTCCTATCCCAACACCCCTGTTTACTCCTATCCCAACACCCCTGTGTACTCCTATCCCCCTGTTTACTCCTATCCCCCTGTTTACTCCTATCCCAACACCCCTGTTTACTCCTATCCCAACACCCCTGTTTACTCCTATCCCCCTGTTAACTCCTATCCCCCTGTTTACTCCTATCCAAACACCCCTGTTTACTCCTATTCCCCTGTTTACTCCTATCCCCCTGTTTACTCCTATCCCCCTGTTTACTCCTATCCCCCTGTTTACTGCTATCCCAACACCCCTGTTTACTCCTATCCCAACACCCCTGTTTACTCCTATCCCCCTGTTTACTCCTATCCCCTGTTTACTCCTATCCCAACACCCCTGTTCACTCCTATCCCCCTGTTAACTACTATCCCAACACCCCTGTTTACCCCTATCCAACACCCCTGTTCACTCCTATCACAACACCCCTGTTTACTCCTATCCTAACACCCCTGTTTACTCATATCCCCCCTGTTTACTCCTATCCCCTGTTTACTCCTATCCCCCTGTTTACTCCAACCCCCGTTTACTCCTATCCCCCTGTTTACTCTATCCCAACACCCCTGTTTACTCCTATCTCCCTGTTTACTCCTATCCCAACACCCCTGTTTACTCCTATCCCAACACCCCTGTTCACTCCTATCCCAACACCCCTGTTTACTCCTATCCCAACACCCCTGTGTACTCCTATCCCCCTGTTTACTCCTATCCCCCTGTTTTACTCCTGGTCCCAACACCCCTGTTCACTCCTATCCCAACACCCTGTTTACTCCTATCCCAACACCCCTGTTTACTCCTATCCCCTTGTTTACTCCTATTCCCCTGCTTACTCCTATCCCCCCTGTTTACCCTATCCCCCCCCTGTTTACTCCTATCCCCCTGTTTACTCCTCTCCCAACACCCTGTTTACTCCTATCCCAACACCACTGTTTACTCCTATCCCCTGTTCACTCATATCCCAACACCCCTGTTTACTCCTATCCCAACCCCTGTTTACTCCTATCCCCCTGTTTACTCCTATCCCCCTGTTTACTCCTATCCCATCACCCCTGTTTACTCCTATCCCAACACCCCTGTTTACTCCTATCCCAACCCCTGTTCACTCCCTATCCCAACACCCCTGTTTACTCCCTATCCCAGCCCCTGTTTACTCCTATCCCAATCCCCCTGTTTACTCCTATCCCAACACCCCCTGTTTACTCCTATCCCAACACCCCTGTTAACTCCTATCCCACACCCCTGTTTACTCCTATCCCAACACCCCTGTTTACTGCTATCCCAACACCCCTGTTTACTCCTATCCCAACACCCCTGTTTACTCCTATCCCCCTGTTAACTACTGTCCCAACACCCCTGTTTACCCCTATCCGAACACCCCTGTTCACTCCTATCACAACACCCCTGTTTACTCCTATCCCAACACCCCTGTTTACTCCTATCCCCTGTTTGCTCCTATCCCCCTGTTTATCCTATCCCCCTGTTTACTCCCCCTGTTTACCTCCTGTTCCAACACCCCTGTTTACTCCTATCCCTGTTTACTCCTATCCCAACCCCCTGTTTACTCCTATCCCAACACCCCTGTTTACTCCTATCCCAACACCCCTGTTTACTCCCATCCCAACACCCCTGTTTCCCAACTCCTAGCACCCCTGTTTACTCCTATCCCAACACCCCTGTTTACTCCTATCCCAACACCCCTGTTTACCCTATCCCAACACCCCTGTTTACTCCTATCCCCCTGTTTACTCCTATCCCCCTGTTTACTCCTATCCAAACACCCCCTCCCATTCCCTGTTTACTCCTATCCTACTCCTATCCCCTGTTTACTCTTATCCCAACACCCCTGTTTACTCCTATCCCCTGTTTACCTCCTACTCTCTGGTTTACCTCCTATCCCCCTGTTAACTCCTATCCAAACACCCCTGTTTACTCCTATTCCCCTGTTTACTCCTATCCCCCTGTTTACTCCTATCCCCCTGTTTCCCAACACCCCTGTTAACCCCTATCAACACCCCTGTTTACTTCCCCTATCCCAACACCCCTGTTTACTCCTATCCCCCTGTTTACTCCTATCCCACTGTTTACTCCTATCCCAACATCCCTGTTCTACTCCTATCCCAACACCCCTGTTTACTCCTATCCCCCTGTTTACCCATCCCCCCCCCTGTTCACTATCCCCCTGTTTACTCCTATCCCATCACCCCTGTTTACTCCTATCCCAACACCCCTGTTTACTCCTATCCACAACACCCCTGTTATACTCCTATCCCAACATCCCTGTTTACCCCTATCCCAGCCCCCCTTTTACTCTATCCCAACACCCCTCTTTACTCCTATCCCGACATCCCTGTTAACTCCTATCCCAATCCCCCTGTTTACTCCTATCCCAACACCCCTGTTTACTGCTATCCCAACACCCCTGTTTACTCCTATCCCAACACCCCTGTTTACTCCTATCCCCCTGTTTACTCCTATCCCCTGTTTACTCCTATCCCAACACCCCTGTTAACTCCTATCCCCCTGTTAACTACTATCCCAACACCCCTGTTTACCCCTATCCGAACACCCCTGTTCACTCCTATCACAACACCCCTGTTTACTCCTATCCCAACACCCCTGTTTACTCATATCCCCCTGTTTACTCCTATCCCCCTGTTTACTCCTATCCCCCTGTTTACTCCAACCCCCGTTTACTCCTATCCCCTGTTTACTCCTATCCCAACACCCCTGTTTACTCCTATCTCCCTGTTTACTCCTATCCCAACAACCCTGTTTACTCCTATCCCAACACCCCTGTTCACTCCTATCCCAACACCCCTGTTTACTCCTATCCCAACACCCCTGTTTACTCCTATCCCCCTTTTACTCTCCTATCCCCCTGTTTACTCCTATCCCAACCCCTGTTCACTCCTATCCCAACACCCCTGTTTACTCCTATCCCAACACCCCTGTTTACTCCTATCCCCCTGTTTACTCCTATCCCCCTGTTTACTCCTATCCAAACACCCCCTGTTTACTCCTATTCCCCTGTTTACTCCTATCCCCCTGTTTACTCCTATCCCCCTGTTTACTCCTATCCCCCTGTTTACTGCTATCCCAACACCCCTGTTTACTCCTTCCCACCCCTGTTTACTCCATCCCCCTGTTTACTCCTATCCCCTGCTTTACTCCTATCCCAACACCCCTGTTCACTCCTATCCCCTGTTAACTACTATCCCAACACCCCTGTTTACCCCTATCCGAACACCCCTGTTCACTCCTATCACAACACCCCCTGTTTATTCCTATCCCAACACCCCTGTTTACCATATCCCCTGTTTACTCCTATCCCTGTTTACTCCTATCCCCCTGTTTACTCCAACCCCCGTTTACTCCTATCCCCTGTTTACTCCTATCCCAACATCCCCTGTTTACTCCTACCCCTATCCCAACCCCCCTGTTTACTCCTATCCCAACACCCCTCTTTACTCCTATCCCGACACCCCTGTTTACTCCTATCCCAACACCCCTGTTCACTCCTATCCAACACCCCTGTTTACTCCTATCCCCTGTTTTTATCCCTGTTTACTGCTATCCCAACACCCCTGTGTACTCCTATCCCCCTGTTTACTCCTATCAACACCCTGTTTACTCCTATCCCAACACCCCTGTTCACTCCTATCCCAACACCCCTGTTTACTCCTATCCCAACACCCCTGTTTACTCCTATCCCCCTGTTTACTCCTATTCCCTGTTTACTCCTATCCCCTGTTTACTCCTATCCCCCTGTTTACTCCTATCCCCCTGTTTACCTTCCCAACATTCCCTGTTTACTCCTATCCCAACACCACTGTTTACTCCTATCCCCCCTGTTCACTCATATCCCAACACCCTGTTTACTCCTATCCCAACCCCTGTTTACTCCTATCCCCTGTTTACTCCTATCCCCTGTTTACTCCTATCCCATCACCCCTGTTTACCCCTATCCCAACACCCCTGTTTTGCCATCCCAACACCCCTGTTCACTCCTATCCCAACATCCCTGTTTGCTCCTATCCCAGCCCCTTTTACTCCTATCCCAACACCCCCTTTACTCCTATCCCGACACCCTGTTTACTCCTATCCCAACACCCCTGTTAACTCCTATCCCAATCCCCTGTTTACTCCTATCCCAACACCCTGTTTACTGCTATCCCAACACCCCTGTTTACTCCTATCCCAACACCCCTGTTTACTCCTATCCCCCTGTTAACTACTATCCCAACACCCCTGTTTACCCCTATCCGAACACCCCTGTTCACTCCTATCACAACACCCCCTGTTTACTCCTATCCCAACACCCCTGTTTACTCCTATCCCCTGTTTGCTCCTATCCCCTGTTTACTCCTATCCCCTGTTTACTCCTATCCCCCCTGTTTACTCCTATCCCAACACCCCTGTTTACTCCTATCTCCTGTTTACTCCTATCCCAACAACCCTGTTTACTCCTATCCCAACACCCCTGTTCCTCCTATCCCAACACCCCTGTTTACTCCTATCCCAACACCCCTGTTTACTCCTATCCCCCCTTTTTACTCCTATCCCCCTGTTTACTCCTATCCCAACACCCCTGTTCACTGCTATCCCAACACCCCTGTTTACTCCTATCCCAACAGCCCTGTTTACTCCTATCCCCTGTTTACCCTATCCCCCTGTTTACTCCCTATCCAAACACCCCTGTTTACTCCTATTCCCCTGTTTACTCCTATCCCCCTGTTTACTCCTATCCCCCTGTTTACCTCCTATCCCAACACCCCTGTTTACTCCTATCTCCCTGTTTACCCAATCCCTCTGTTTACTCATCCCCCTTTTAACCCCATCCCAACACCCTGTTTACTCCTATCCCCCTGTTTACTCCTATCCCCTGTTTACCCCTATCCCCCTGTTTACTCCTATCCCAACACCCCTGTTAACTCCTATCCCAACACCCCTGTTTACTACTATCCCAACACCCCTCTTCACTCCTATCCCAACACCCCTGTTTACTCCTATCCCCCTGTTTACTCCTATCCCACTGTTTACTCCTATCCCAACACCCCTGTTTACTTCTATCCCCTGTTTACTCCTATCCCCCTGTTTACTCCTATCCCAACACCCCTGTTTACTCCTATCCCCCTGTTTACTCCTATCCCCCTGTTCACTCCTATTCCCCTGTTTACTCATATCCCCCTGTTTACTCCTATCCCCCTGTTTACTCCTATCCCAACACCCCTGTTTACTCCTATCCCAACACCCCTGTTTACCCTATCCCCTGTTTACTCTATCCCAACACCCCTGTTTACTTCTATCCCAACATCCCTGTTTACCCCTATCCCAGCCCCCCTTTTACTCCTATCCCAACACCCCTCTTTACTCCTATCCCGACATCCCTGTTAACTCCTATCCCAATCCCCCTGTTTACCCTATCCCAACACCCCTGTTTACTGCTATCCCAACACCCTGTTTACTCCTATCCCAACACCCCTGTTTACTCCTATCCCCTGTTTACTCCTATCCCCTGTTTACTCCTATCCCAACACCCCTGTTAACTCCTATCCCCCCTGTTAACTACTATCCCAACACCCCTGTTTACCCCTATCCGAACACCCCTGTTCACTCCTATCACAACACCCCTGTTTACTCCTATCCCAACACCCCTGTTTACTCATATCCCCCTGTTTACTCCTATCCCCCTGTTTACCTCCTATCCCCCCTGTTTACTCCAACCCCCGTTTACTCCTATCCCCTGTTTACTCCTATCCCAACACCCCTGTTTACTCCTATCTCCTGTTTACCCTATCCCAACACCCCTGTTTACTCCTATCCCAACACCCCTGTTCACTCCTATCCCAACACCCCTGTTTACTCCTATCCCAACACCCTGTTTACTCCTATCCCCTGTTTACTCCTATCCCCTGTTTACTCCTATCCCAACACCCCTGTTCACTCCTATCCCAACACCCCTGTTTACTCCTATCCCAACACCCTGTTTACTCCTATCCCCCTGTTTACTCCTATCCCCCTGTTTACTCCTATCCAAACACCCCTGTTTACTCCTATTCCCTGTTTACTCCTATCCCCCTGTTTACTCCTATCCCCCTGTTTACTCCTATCCCCCTGTTTACTGCTATCCCAACACCCCTGTTTACTCTATCCCAACACCCCTGTTTACTCCTATCCCCCTGTTTACTCCTATCCCCTGTTTACTCCTATCCCAACACCCCTGTTCACTCCTATCCCCCCTGTTAACTACTATCCCAACACCCCTGTTTACCCCTATCCAACACCCCTGTTCACTCCTTATCACAACACCCCTGTTTACTCCTATCCCAACACCCCTGTTTACTCATATCCCCCTGTTTACTCCTATCCCCCTGTTTACTCCTATCCCCTGTTTACTCCAACCCCCGTTTACTCCTATCCCCCTGTTTACTCCTATCCCAACACCCCTGTTTACTCCTATCTCCTGTTTACTCCTATCCCAACACCCCTGTTTACTCCTATCCCAACACCCCTGTTTACTCCTATCCCAACACCCCTGTTTACTCCTATCAACACCCTGTTTACTCCTATCCCACTGTTTACTCCTATCCCAACACCCCTGTTCACTCCTATCCCAACACCCCTGTTTACTCCTATCCCAACACCCCTGTTTACTCCTATCCCCCTGTTTACTCCTATTCCCTGTTTACTGCTATCCCTGTTTACTCCTACCCCTGTTTACTCCTATCCCCCTGTTTACTCCTCTCCCAACACCCCTGTTTACTCCTATCCCAACACCACTGTTTACTCCTATCCCCCTGTTCACTCATATCCCAACACCCCTGTTTACTCCTATCCCAACCCCTGTTTACTCCTATCCCCCTGTTTACTCCTATCCCCCTGTTTACTCCTATCCCATCACCCCTGTTTACTCCTATCCCAACACCCCTGTTTACTCCTATCCCAACACCCCTGTTCACTCCTATCCCAACATCCCTGTTTACCCCTATCCCAGCCCCCCTTTTTACTCCTATCCCAACACCCCTCTTTACTCCTATCCCGACACCCCTGTTTACTCCTATCCCAACACCCCTGTTTACTCCTATCCCAATCCCCCTGTTTACTCCTATCCCAACACCCCTGTTTACTGCTATCCCAACACCCCTGTTTACTCCTATCCCAACACCCCTGTTTACTCCTATCCCCCTGTTAACTACTATCCCAACACCCCTGTTAACCCCTATCCAAACACCCCTGTTTACTCCTATCCCAACACCCCTGTTTACTCCTATCCCAACACCCCTGTTTACTCCTATCCCCCCTGTTTTGCTCCTATACCAACCCCTGTTTACTCCTATCCCTGTTTACTCCTATCCCCTGTTTACTCCTATCCCAACACCCCTGTTTACTCCTATCCCCCTGTTTACTCCTATCCCAACACCCCTGTTTACTCCTATCACCCCTGTTCCCTCCTATCCCAACACCCCTGTTTACTCCTATCCCAACACCCCTGTTTACTCCTATCCCCTTTTTACTCCTATCCCCCTGTTTACTCCTATCCCAACACCCCTGTTTACTCCTATCCCAACACCCCTGTTTACTCCTATCCCAACAGCCCTGTTTACTCCTATCCCTGTTTACTCCTATCCCCCTGTTTACTCCTATCCCAACACCCCTGTTTACTCCTATCCCCTGTTTACTCCTATCCCCCTGTTTACTCCTATCCCTGTTTACTCCTATCCCAACACCCCTGTTTACTCCTATCTCCCTGTTTACTCCAATCCTGTTTACTCCTATCCCCCTGTTAACTCCTATCCCAACACCCCTGTTTACTCCTATCCCCCTGTTTACTCCTATCCCCCTGTTTACTCCTATCCCCCTGTTTACTCTATCCCAACACCCCTGTTAACTCCTATCCCAACACCCCTGTTTACTACTATCCCAACACCCTCTTCACTCCTATCCCAACATCCCTGTTTTCCTATCCCCCTGTTTACTCCTATCCCACTGTTTACTCCTATCCAAACACCCCTGTTTACTTCTATCCCTGTTTACTCCTATCCCCCTGTTTACTCCTATCCAACACCCCTGTTTACCTCATCCCCTGTTTACTCCTATCCCAACACCCCTGTTTACTCCTATCCCAACACCCCTGTTTACTCCTATCCCAACACCCCTGTTTACTCCTATCCCCCTGTTTACTCCTATCCCCCTGTTTACTCCTATCCCCTGTTCACTCCTATTCCCCTGTTTACTCATCCCCCTGTTTACTCCTATCCCCCTGTTTACTCCTATCCCAACACCCCTGTTTACTCCTATCCCAACACCCCTGTTTACTCCTATCCCCCTGTTTACTCCTATCCCAACACCCCTGTTTACTTCTATCCCCAACCCTGTTTACTCCTACCCCCTGTTTACTGTTCACTCCATTCCCAACACCCTGTTTACTCCTATCCCCTGTTTACTCCTATCCCCCCTGTTTACTCCTATCCCCCTGTCCACTCCTATCCCACTGTTTACTCCTATCCCCCTGTTTACTCCCCTGTACTTTCATCCCAACACCCCCTGTTTACTCCTATCCCAACACCCTGTTTACTCTATCCCAACACCCCTGTTTACTCCTATCCCAACACACCTGTTTACTCCTATCCCCCACTCCTATCCCCCTGTTTACTCCTATCCCAACACCCCTGATTACTCCTATCCCATCACCCCTGTTTACTCCTATCCCCCTTTTTACTCCTATCCCCTGTTTACTCCTATCCCAACACCCCTGTTTACTCCTATCCCACTGTTAACTACTATCTCAATACCCCTGTTTACCACTATCCGAACACCCCTGTTCACTCCTATCACAACACCCCTGTTTACTCCTATCCCAACACCCCTGTTTACTCCTATCCCCCTGTTTATTCCTATCCCAACACCCCTGTTTACTCCTATCCCCCTGTTTACTCCTATCCCAACACCCCTGTTTACTCCTATCCCCCTGTTTATTCCTATCCCAACACCCCTGTTTACTCCTATCCCACTGTTAACTACTATCTCAATACCCCTGTTTACCACTATCCGAACACCCCTGTTCACTCCTATCACAACACCCCTGTTTACTCCTATCCCAACACCCCTGTTTACTCCTATCCCCCTGTTTACTCCTACCCCCCTGTTTACTCCTATCCCTGTTTATCCAACCCCAGTTTACTCCTATCCCCCTGTTTACTCCTATCCCAACACCCCTGTTTACTCCTATCCCTGTTTACTCCTATCCCCCTGTTTACTCCTATCCCCTGTTTACTCCTATCCCAACACCCCTGTTTACTCCTATCTCCCTGTTTACTCCTATCCCAACACCCCTGTTTACTCCTATCCCAACACCCCTGTTCACTCCTATCCCAACACCCCTGTTTACTCCTATCCCAACACCCCTGTTTACTCCTATCCCCCTGTTTACTCCTATCCCCCTGTTTACTCCTATCCCAACACCCCTGTTCACTCCTATCCCAACACCCCTGTTTACTCCTATCCCAACACCCCTGTTTACTCCTATCCACCTGTTTACTCCTATCCCCCTGTTTACTCCTATCCAAACACCCCTGTTTACTCCTATTCCCCTGTTTACTCCTATCCCCCTGTTTACTCCTATCCCCCTGTTTACTCCTATCCCAACACCCCTGTTTACTCCTATCTCCCTGTTTACTCCTATCCCCCTGTTTACTCCTCTACCCCTGTTTACTCCTATCCAAACACCCCTGTTTACTCCTATTCTCCTGTTTACTCCTATCCCCCTGTTTACTCCTATCCCCCTGTTTACTCCTATACCAACACCACTGTTTACTCCTATCCCAACACCCCTGTTTACTCCTATCCCAACACCCCTGTTTACTCCTATCCCCCTGTTTACTCCTATCCCAACACCCCTGTTTACTCCTATCCCAACAACCCTGTTTACTCCTATCCCCCTGTTTACTCCTATCCCAACACCCCTGTTCACTCCATTCCCATCACTCCTATCCCAAGACCCCTGTTTACTCATATCCCCCTGTTTACTCCTATCCCCCTGTTTACTCCTATCCCCCTGTCCACTCCTATCCCACTGTTTACTCCTATCCCCCTGTTTACTCCTATCCCCTGTACTCCTATCCCAACCCCCTGTTTACTCCTATCCCAACACCCCTGTTTACTCCTATCCCCCTTTTACTCCTATCCCACTGTTTACTCCTATCCCAACACCCCTGTTTACTTATATCCCCTGTTTACTCCTATCCCCCTGTTTACTCCTATCCCAACACCCCTGTTTACTCCTATCCCTGTTTACTCTTATCCCAACACCCCTGTTCACTCCTATCCCAACACCCCTGTTTACTCCTATCCCAACACCCCTGTTTACTCCTATCCCCCTGTTTACTCCTATCCCCCTGTTTACTCCTATCCCCCTGTTCACTCCTATCAATCTGTTTACTCCTATCCCCCTGTTTACTCCTATCCCCCTGTTTACTCCTATCCCAACACCCCTGTTTACTCCTATCCCAACACCCCTGTTTACTCCTATCCCCCTGTTTACTCCTATCCCAACACCCCTGTTTACTCCTATCCCAACACCCCTGTTTACTCCTATCCCCCTGTTTACTCCTATCCCAACACCGCTGTTCACTCCATTCCCAACACCCCTGTTTACTCCTATCCCAACACCCCTGTTTACTCCTATACCCCTGTTTACTCCTATCCCCCTGTTTACTCCTATCCCCCTGTCCACTCCTATCCCCCTGTTTACTCCTATCCCCCTGTTTACTCCTATCCCCCTGTTTACTTCTATCCCAAACACACCTGTTTACTCCTATCCCACTGTTTACTCCTATCCCCCTGTTCACTCATATCCCAACACCCCTGTTTACTCCTATCCCAACATCCCTGTTTAACCCTATCCCGGCCCCCCTTTTTACTCCTATCCCAACACCCCTGTTTACTCCTATCCCGACACCCCTGTTTACTCCTATCCCAACACCCCTGTTAACTCCTATCCCAATCCCCCTGTTTACTCCTATCCCCCTGTTTACTCCTATCCCAACACCCCTGTTTACTCCTATCCCAACACCCCTGTTTACTCCTATCCCAAACACACCTGTTTACTCCTATCCCCCTGTTTACTCCTATCCCAACACCCCTGTTTACTCCTATCCCAACACCCCTGTTTACTCCTATCCCAAACACCCCTGTTTACTCCTATCCTGTTTACTCATATCCCCTGTTTACTCCTATCCCATCACCCCTGTTTACTCCTATCCCAACACCCCTGTTTACTCCTATCCCAACACCCCTGTTCACCTATCCCAACATCCCTGTTTAACCCTATCCCAGCCCCCTTTTTACTCCTATCCCAACACCCCTGTTTACTCCTATCCCAACACCCCTGTTTACCCTATCCCAACACCCCTGTTAACCTATCCCAATCCACCCCTGTTTAATCCTATCCCAACACCCCTGTTTACTGCTATCCCAACACCCCTGTTTACTCCTATCCCAACACCCCTGTTTACTCCTATCCCCTGTTTACTCCTATCCCTGTTTACTCCTATCCCAACACCACATTTTACTCCTATCCCCCTGTTAACTACTATCCCAACACCCTGTTTACCCCTATCCGAACACCCCTGTTCACTCCTATCACAACACCCCTGTTTACTCCTATCCCAACACCCTGTTTACTCCTATCCCCTGTTTACCTCCTATCCCCTGTTTACTCCTATCCCCCTGTTTACTCCAACCCCCGTTTACTCCTATCCCCCTGTTTACTCCTATCCCAACACCCCTGTTTACTCCTATCTCCTGTTTACCTCCTATCCCAACACCCCTGTTTACTCCTATCCAACACCACTGTTCACTCCTATCCCAACACCCCTGTTTACTCCTATCCCCCTGTTTACTCCTATCCCCCTCTGTTACTCCCTATCCCAACACCCTGTTCACTCCTGTCCCAACACCCCTGTTTACTCTATCCAACACCCTGTTTACTCATATCCCCTGTTTACTCCTATCCCCCTGTTTACTCCTATCCAAACACTCCTGTTTACTCCTATTCCTGTTTACTCCTATCCCCTGTTTACTCCTATCCCCCTGTTTGCTCTATCCCAACACCCCCTGTTTACTCCTATCTCCCTGTTTACTCCAATCCCCTGTTTACTCTATCCCCCTGTTAACTCCTATCCCAACACCCTTGTTTACTCCTATCCCCCTGTTTACTCCTATCCCCCTGTTTACTCCTATCCCAACACCCCTGTTCACTCCTATCCCAACACCCCTGTTTACTCCTATCCCAACACCCCTGTTTACTCCTATCCCCCTGTTTACTCCTATCCCTCTGTTTACTCCTATCCCAACACCCCTGTTTACTCCTATCCCAACACCCCTGTTTACTCCTATCCCAACACACCTGTTTACTCCTATCCCCCTGTTTACTCCTATCCCACTGTTTACTTATTTCCCAACACCCCTGTTTACTCCTATCCCCCTGTTTACTCCTATCCCACCCCCCCTGTTTACTCCTATCCCAACACCACTGTTTACTCCTATTCCCCTGTTCACTCATATCCCAACACCCCTGTTTACTCCTATCCCAACCCCTGTTTACTCCTATCCCCCTGTTTACTCCTATCCCCCTGTTTACTCCTATCCCATCACCCCTGTTTACTCCTATCCCAGCACCCCTGTTTACTCCTATCCCAACACCCCTGTTCACTCCTATCCCAACATCCCTGTTTACCCCTATCCCAGCCCCCCTTTTTACTCCTATCCCAAAACCCCTCTTTACTCCTATCCCGACCCCTGTTTACTCCTATCCCAACACCCCTGTTAACTCCTATCACAATCCCCCTGTTTACTCCTATCCCAACACCCCTGTTTACTGCTATCCCAACACCCCTGTTTACTCCTATCCCAACACCCCTGTTTACTCCTATCCCAACACCCCTGTTTACTCCTATCCCCTGTTTACTCCTATCCCCTGTTTACTCCTATCCCACTGTTAACTACTATCTCAATACCCTGTTTACCCCTATCCGAACACCCTGTTCACTCCTATCACAACACCCCTGTTTACTCCTATCCCAACACCCCTGTTTACTCCTATCCCCCTGTTTACTCCTACCCCTGTTTACTCCTATCCCCCTGTTTACTCAAACCCCCGTTTACTCCTATCCCCCTGTTTACTCCTATCCCAACACCCCTGTTTACTCCTATCCCAACACCCCTGTTTACTCCTATCCCCCTGTTTACTCCTATCCTGTTTACTCCCTATCCCAACACCCCTGTTTACTCCTATCTCCCTGTTTACTCCTATCCCAACACCCCTGTTTACTCCTATCCCAACACCCCTGTTCACTCCTATCCCAACACCCCCTGTTTACTCCTATCCCAACACCCCTGTTTACTCCTATCCCCCTGTTTACTCCTATCCCCTGTTTACTCCTATCCCAACACCCCTGTTCACTCCTATCCCAACACCCCTGTTTACTCCTATCCCAACACCCCTGTTTACTCCTATTCCCCTGTTTACTCCTATCCAAACACCCCTGTTTACTCCTATTCCCCTGTTTACTCCTATCCCCCTGTTTACTCCTATCCCCTGTTTACTCCTATCCCAACACCCCTGTTTAATCCTATCTCCCTGTTTACTCCTATCCCCCTGTTTACTCCTATCCCCCTGTTTACTCCTATCCAAACACCCCCTGTTTACTCCTATTCTCCTGTTTACTCCTATCCCCTGTTTACTCCTATCCCCTGTTTACTACTATCCCAACACCCCTGTTTACTCCTATCCCAACACCCCTGTTTACTCCAATCCACCTGTTTACTCCTATCCCCTGTTTACTCCTATCCCAACACCCCTGTTTACTCCTATCCCCTGTTTACTCCTATCCCCTGTTTACTCCTATCCCCTGTTTACTCCTATCCCCAACAGCCCTGTTTACTCCAACCCCCTGTTTTACTCCTATCCCCCTGTTTACTCTATCCCAACACCCCTGTTTACTCTTATCCCCTGTTTACTCATATCCCAACACCCCTGTTTATCCTATCCCAACACCCCTGTTCACTCCTATCCCAACACCCCTGTTTACTCCTATCCCAACACCGCTGTTTACTCCTATCCCACTGTTTACTCCTATCCCCCTGTTTACTCCTATCCCAACACCCCTGTTCACTCCTATCCCAACACCCCTGTTTACTCCTATCCCAACACCCCTGTTTACTCCTATCCCACTGTTTACTCCTATCCCCCTGTTCACTCCTATCCCAACACCCCTGTTTACTCCTATCCCACTGTTTACTCCTATCCCCTGTTTACTCCTATCCTAACACCCCTGTTCACTCCTATCCCCACCCCTGTTTACTCCTATCCCATCACCCCTGTTTACTCCTATCCCCCTGTTTACTCCTATCCCCTGTTTACTCCTATCCAAACACCCCTGTTTACTCCTATTCCCCTGTTTACTCCTATCCCCCTGTTTACTCATATCCCAACACCCCTGTTTACTCCTATTCCCCTGTTTACTCCTATCCCAACACCCCTGTTTACTCCTATCCCAACACCCCTGTTTACTCCTATCCCACTGTTTACTCCTATCCCCCTGTTCACTCATATCCCAACACCCCTGTTTACTCCTATCCCAACACCCCTGTTCACTCCTATCCCAACACCCCTGTTTACTCCTATCCCAACACCCCTGTTTACTCCTATCCCACTGTTTACTCCTATCCCCCTGTTCACTCCTATCCCAACACCCCTGTTTACTCCTATCCCACTGTTTACTCCTATCCCCCTGTTCACTCCTATCCCAACACCCCTGTTTACTCCTATCCCACTGTTTACTCCTATCCCCCTGTTTACTCCTATCCTAACACCCCTGTTCACTCCTATCCCAACACCCCTGTTTACTCCTATCCCAACACCCCTGTTTACTCCTATCCCCCTGTTTACTCCTATCCCCCTGTTTACTCCTATCCAAACACCCCTGTTTACTCCTATTCCCCTGTTTACTCCTATCCCCCTGTTTACTCCTATCCCAACACCCCTGTTTACTCAAATCCCCCTGTTTACTCCTATTCCCCTGTTTACTCCTATCCCCCTGTTTACTCCTATCCCCCTGTTTACTCCTATCCCAACACCCTGTTTACTCAAATCCCCCTGTTTACTCCTATCCCCTGTTTACTCCTATCCCATCACCCCTGTTTACTCCTATCTCAACACCCCTGTTTACTCCTATCCCAATCCCCCTGTTTACTCCTATCCCAACACCCCTGTTTACTCCAATCCCAACACCCCTGTTCACTCCTATCCCAACACCACTGTTTACTCCTATCCCCTGTTTACTCCTATCCCAACCCCCCTGTTTACTCCTATTCCAACCCCTGTTTACTCCTATCCCCCTGTTTACTCCTATCCCCTGTTTACTCCTATCCCCCTGTTTACCCCTATCCCCCTGTTTACTCCTATCCCAACCCCCCTGTTTACTCCTATCCCAACACCCCTGTTTACTCATTTCCCCCTGTTTACTCCTATCCCAACACCCCTGTTTACTCCTATCCCCCTGTTTACTCCTATCCCAACACCCCTGTTTACTCCTATTATAACACCCCTGTTTACTCCTATCCCAACCCCCTGTTTACTCCTATCCCCCTGTTTACTCCTATGCCAACACCCCTGTTTACTCCTATCCCACCCCCTGTTTACTACTATCCCCCTGTTTACTCCTATCCCCCTGTTTACACCTATCCCAACACCCCTGTTTACTCCTATCCCAACACCCCTGTTTACTCCTAACCCAACCCCCTTTTTACTCCTATCCCAACACCCCTGTTTACTCCTATCCCAACACCCCTGTTTACTCCTATCCCCCTGTTTACTCCTATCCCAACACCCCTGTTTACTCCTATCCCCCTGTTTACTCCTATCCCAACACCCCTGTCTACTCCTATCCCAAAACTCCTGTTTACTCCTATCCCCCTGTTTACTCATATCCCAACCCCCCTGTTTACTCCTATCCCAACACCCCTGTTTACTCCTATCCCAACACCCCTGTTTATTCCTATCCCCCTGTTTACTCCTATCCCAACCCCCCTGTTTACTCCTATCCCAACACCCCTGTTTACTCCTATCCCAAAACCCCTGTTTACTCCTATCCCCCTGTTTACTCCTATCCCAATCCCCCTGTTTACTCCTATCCCAACACCCCTGTTTACTCCTATCCCCTGTTTACTCCTATCCCAACACCCCTGTTTACTCCTATCCCCCTGTTTACTCCTATCCCAACACCCCTGTCTACTCCTATCCCAAAACTCCTGTTTACTCCTATCTCCCTGTTTACTCCTATCCCAACACCCCTGTTTACTCCTATCCCAACACCCTTGTTCACTCTGCCCTTTCCCCCTTTTCTTTCTTTCCCTTGTTCTTGCTTTCTACAAATTGAGACGGCGAGATAAGAGATTGCCCCTACCATGCCTGCTACCCATTGATAAAACCATATCTAATCCTTCTAGGGGCCCCCAGCGCCACCAATGCACTCATCTCTGAGTCTGTCAACAGAGAGAGAAAGAGAGAGAGAATCTGTCTCTTCATTTTCTCCTTTAGAACCGGGGACAAAAGTGTCACGTTTTATCTGTGAACTTTTTGGGGAGAGGATATTGGGCTGGATGAGTCAGTTGGCTTCCCATGTTCTTGGCAAAACATACATGTCAACCAGTCTCCAAGGTCTTCCTTATTTGTGTCATAGCGATGTGTCCTATGAATCAAACCTGTATTTTGCTACTTAAAAAAACAAACATATCTACAGTGCTTAACTGTTCTGGTACATTATCAAACCAAGGCTACTTTTGAACATCATGAACTAATCCTACTCTGCTTTACAGCAATTAATATCACGTTGACATTAATTACATTTGGTGTGATAGAAAATACAATGAAAACAGACAATTTTAAGAGTTTCTGGTGAAATTACTGGTCACATTTTTCATCTTTTAGTGTTCCTTTCATTCCAGGACTTGGTCTCCATCACCACATGACATCAATGTAAGGATTACATGTACAGAGACATGTTCAAATATACCATGACATTCTCCTATCTCCAATTAATGTGCAGCACAATGTATTCTAAGGGAATCTACCATGTAATAGAGACAGTATTTCACTGTTTGAGAAGGCAGATTTATGAACCACAAGATGTTTACATCATTGAATATTAATCAAAAGGTGAACAGCAATTACATCCAAATATAAATCATAATTACTATGAATCCCGTTATCGTCGTGGGTATGATTTTTATAGAAAGCAGCTGAGTAGGAGCAGGATGATTCGCTTGAATGGGGAAAATAGCATCTTTCTAACTAACGGGTTATTATGATCATCAGAGACATCTCTCTATTCTGTTCGCTTGGTTTAATAACATCTATCTAACTGGTTATTATCATCCCCAGAGATGTCTCTCTATTCTGTCCGCTTGGTCTCACCAACAGAAAGCACATCACAAAATACAAAGATTCACATTCACATTCACACAAGCCCTGACACCTGAGGGGTCTGTCAGAGCAGCACCAGAGAGGACAGATGCCCTGACACCTGAGGGGTCTGTCAGAGCAGCACCAGAGAGGACAGATGCCCTGACACCTGAGGGTTCTGTCAGAGCAGCACCAGAGAGGACAGATGCCCTGACACCTGAGGGTTCTGTCAGAGCAGCACCAGAGAGGACAGATGCCCTGACACCTGAGGGTTCTGTCAGAGCAGCACCAGAGAGGACAGATGCCCTGACACCTGAGGGTTCTGTCAGAGCAGCACCAGAGAGGACAGATGCCCTGACACCTGAGGGGTCTGTCAGAGCAGCACCAGAGAGGACAGATGCCCTGACACCTGAGGGTTCTGTCAGAGCAGCACCAGAGAGGACAGATGCCCTGACACCTGAGGGTTCTGTCAGAGCAGCACCAGAGAGGACAGATGCCCTGACACCTGAGGGTTCTGTCAGAGCAGCACCAGAGGACAGATGCCCTGACACCTGAGGGTTCTGTCAGAGCAGCACCAGAGAGGACAGATGCCCTGACACCTGAGGGTTCTGTCAGAGCAGCACCAGAGAGGACAGATGCCCTGACACCTGAGGGGTCTGTCAGAGCAGCACCAGAGAGGACAGATGCCCTGACACCTGAGGGGTCTGTCAGAGCAGCACCAAGGAGGACAGATGCCCTGACACCTGAGGGTTCTGTCAGAGCAGCACCAGAGAGGACAGATGCCCTGACACCCAGATGCCCTGACACCTGAGGGGTCTGTCAGAGCAGCACCAGAGAGGACAGATGCCCTGACACCTGAGGGTTCTGTCAGAGCAGCACCAGAGAGGACAGATGCCCTGACACCTGAGGGTTCTGTCAGAGCAGCACCAGAGAGGACAGATGCCCTGACACCTGAGGGTTCTGTCAGAGCAGCACCAGAGAGGACAGATGCCCTGACACCTGAGGGTTCTGTCAGAGCAGCACCAGAGAGGACAGATGCCCTGACACCTGAGGGGTCTGTCAGAGCAGCACCAGAGAGGACAGATGCCCTGACACCTGAGGGTTCTGTCAGAGCAGCACCAGAGAGGACAGATGCCCTGACACCTGAGGGTTCTGTCAGAGCAGCACCAGAGAGGACAGATGCCCTGACACCTGAGGGTTCTGTCAGAGCAGCACCAGAGAGGACAGATGCCCTGACACATGAGGGGTCTGTCAGAGCAGCACCAGAGAGGACAGATGCTTGCAGGCAGATGGAGGAGGAGCAGGAGTTCTCTCACTTATAGCCAAGGCACAAAGGATATACGGTACATGTAGGTGCAGGCAAAACAACCAGTTTTCACCTTGTTCTGTCTTTGGAGGGAAAAAGTATGTAAAGAAGAAAATTGAGTCGCTGCTGACAACAGGAGTCGTGGATGGTAATTCATCCATATCATTGATGTGTAGGACACAGACACAGGGAGAGGTAGGTGGTGGAGGGAGAGCTATGCCTACTCCCCTCCCTATTGCTCTGTGATTATAGGGTGGAGGTTTTCTCAGAATCAAGGCAGCTGCCATTGTGTTTTCAGGCAGCTCACGCGACCTTGTGACTCCCCTATTCTTCAAAAACGTATTAGGCTTTTCATCACAAGGTCAAAGAGAAAGTAACTACTAGATATTTAGATTGAGTAGAAGATTGTAATCACCATTATAATTGAGATGCTGATAGAGTGCTCCTCCAAAAGTTAACCCCTTATATAATGCTGCTAGAGACTACTCCTATAGTTAACCCCTGTTATAATGCTGCTAGAGACTACTCCTATAGTTAACCCCTGGTATAATGCTGCTAGAGACTACTACTATAGTTAACCCCTGTTATAATGCTGCTAGAGACTACTCCTATATTTAACCCCTGTTATAATGCTGCTAGAGACAACTCCTATATTTAACCCCTGTTATAATGCTGCTAGAGACAACTCCTATATTTAACCCTGTTATAATGCTGCTAGAGACAACTCCTATATTTAACCCCTGTTATAATGCTGCTAGAGACTACTCCTATAGTTAACCCCTGTTATAATGCTGATAGAGACTACTCCTATAGTTAACCCCTTACATAATGTTGCTTGAGACTACTCCTAATATTTAACCCCTGGTATAATGCTGCTAGAGACTACTCCTATAGTTAACCCCTGTTATAATGCTGCTAGAGACTACTCCTATAATTAACCCCTGTTATAATGCTGCTAGAGACTACTCCTATAGTTATCCCCTGTTATAATGATGCTAGAGACTACTCCTATAGTTAACCCCTGTTATAATGCTGCTAGAGACTACTCCTATAGTTAACCCCTTACATAATGCTGCTAGAGACTACTCCTATAGTTAACCCCTTACATAATGCTGATAGAGACTACTCCTATAGTTAACCCCTTACATACTGCTGCTAGAGACTACTCCTATAGTTAACCCCTGTTATAATGCTGCTAGAGACTCATCCTATAGTTAACCCCTTACATAATGCTGCTAGAGACTACTCCTATAGTTAACCCTTATATAATGCTGTTAGAGTACCCTCCTATAGTTAACCCCTTATATAATGCTGATAGAGACTACTCCTATAGTTAACCCCTTACATACTGCTGCTAGAGACTACTCCTATAGTTATCCCCTGTTATAATGCTGCTAGAGACTCATCCTATAGTTAACCCCTACATAATGCTGCTAGAGACTACTCCTATAGTTAACCCTTGTTATAATGCTGCTAGAGACTACTCCTATAGTTAACCCCTTACATAATGCTGCTAGAGACTACTCCTATAGTTAACCCCTTACATAATGCTGCTAGAGACTACTCCTATAGTTAACCCCTTACATAATGCTGCTTGAGACTACTCCTATAGTTAACCCCTTATATAATGCTGATAGAGTACTCCTCCTATAGTTAATTAGTTTATTGGCCAGACCAAGCTGCTCTTAGCCAAGGGTCAGGTCTTTCTTGAAAAATATATATTTTGACCTCCTTTTTAATGGACGGTAGGGAAAATTGACCATAACATTTGACGTCCTTCTTGTTCAAGTACATAAAAATACAAGAGCGTGTTCTTCCTATAAGATAAACCATGTGATGAAAATAGCAAGGCCAGTTTATTACAGAGTGAAGCCCTTTCCCTGGTCTTCAATGGTATGTTGAACTCAATGGGAAAACCTGGTAAAACTAACAAAATGAAAGAAAGTAAATTCATGGACAGTAGCCACTTACTGGACTCAGGGTCAGAGTTTCCGTCTCCCTCGGTGCGGCTGTTGGGTGAAGACTGTTGGTAGTACTCTTCCTGGGGGAAGCCGAGGGGGAGAGGCTGAGTGGTGCTGGCAGTGCTGCTGGGCTCGTGGTCCCCTAGACCACTGTCGCTACAGCTCTCCTGAGAACCATCCGGGAGGTGGAACGTCACACGACGCTGGGTCTGATGGAAACACACCGAAACACAACGTTCATTTAACGTTACACGACGCTGGGTCTGATGGAAACACACCGAAACGCAACGTTCATTTAACGTCACACGACGCTGGGTCTGATGGAAATACACCGAAACACAACGTTCATTTAACGTCACACGATGCTGTGTCTGATGGAAACACACCGAAACACAACGTTCATTTAACGTCACACGACGCTGCGTCTGATGGAAACCCACCGAAACGCAACGTTCATTTAACGTCACACGACGATGGGTCTGATGGAAACACACCGAAACGCAACGTTCATTTAACATCACACGACGCTGGGTCTGATGGAAACACACCGAAACGCAACATTCATTAACGTTACACGACGCTGGGTCTGATGGAAACACACCGAAACACAATGTTCATTTAACTTCACACGACGCTGGGTCTGATGGAAACACACCGAAAGGCAACGTTCATTTAACGTTACACGATGCTGGGTCTGATGGAAACACACCGAAACACAACATTCATTTAACGTCACACGACGCTGGGTCTGATGGAAACACACCGAAACACAACGTTCATTTAACATCACTGGTGGTTGGTCTTAAAACACCACAGAACAATATGTTTTTTTCATATGTTTTGGTATGTTGGACAATGTTAATGTGTTCAGCTGCAGAGGGAGCGAATTCAATCACCTTGGATACAGCAGTTGGGGAAAATGTCAGACTAATTGGTTGCCTATTATGGGATGTGTTCTTGCATGTCTAACAAGACAGGTCCCCATCATTGTCACGTCTTCTCCGAGGAATATCGTATTACGTCATGGCAGTCTAATTGATTACAGTGGGCTTAGAACCTAAAATCAGCGCTCTTCTGAGATATAGCAGTCAAGGGTAATGCCATACTATTCAAAAATATTTTAATTGACATTTACTGTCCATGATATGATTATAATAGATTAAACCTTTTGACGAGGATGCACCCATGTCCTCCTTTTCCCACTGGTCCAATTTAGATGAAGGGAAGGAGGGGTGGATGAAGAGACTTTGATTAGAAAAGGTCTGTCTGAGGATTGTACCAGATTGTAGATCTCCTCTCCTCTCAAAGGGGAGTAGCTCTTTGATTTCTCCGGAGAGTTACAGAAGTTCATGGGGTGACCTTTTTCCGGAGCACGATGGTAGCACTACAAAAGGAAACACTCCATAGGGAAGGTCTATAGCCACAAATGCTAGCCGTTCTTCAAGAAAAGAGAACATAGATGAGTGAAATTGTGAAACACAAAATAAAAGGGTAATTTTTTTTTTTTTACTTTTTTTTTTTTTTACCTCCAATACATTCTACACCTTTGACTGTAATTATATTTTAAAACGGAATGAACTTAAATTAAATGTTGTCAGGTCATTCTTTGCCAAGTAAAAAAAAAACAAAAAAAAAACGCTTTAAACATTGAAGACAATTAACAGTGAAAGGGCTGACGTGTTAGTTATTACATGCAATTTGATAAATGTGAGGCTTTTGGTTACAATGGACAGTTTGGAGAAAAAGGGCAATTTCACAGTGAATATAATGTCATTTTAAAACACGATTCTCAGTCTCACATTGCATCTCACGAGGAAAATAAAATACAGACGACGAGATTATATCGCTTTATAATGTTATTGTGTTTCAGTTTTGTATTCAATCTATTTATTCAGACTGATTAGAACAAATGTTTCATATAACAATATCATAGCCTCACCACAATAATCTACATTTTCTCCATCTCTAGAGCGCCTATAGCAATACGAGATTTCTGAATTAAAAACGTCATTAACACAGTCCTTTATGCTCACAGGGGGGGGGTCATCTGTGCCTCTTTGGAAAAGCACTTGCCCCCCCCCCCCCCACCACTGTGGTATAGAGATAAAGCCCTTGTTGTTCTTTGATAAGGCAGACAGGGGAGAAAAAAACAGAATGGGGAAAGAGGGGAATAAATATCTTGGCTCAAAGGAGGCCCCAGCACTGCCAAAAAACAGAGATCCACAAACAGCTTACCAGTTCATTTAGGACAATCAGAGGGTTGACTAAACTAAATCCTTACAATTAAAACGCTGAAAGAACAACTGCTTTATGATGTCATTATGAGCAAAAAGGAAGAAAGAGACGTATTTCCATCATTAAATCGAGTTTATGTGTGGGTGTGTATTAATGAGCATTGAAAAGACATATTTCCAGGACTACCACCAGTGTGTGGAGAGAATTCTCCTTTATACTTCACGGTCACTAAACACCTCTAAGATTTGTTTATATTGTGCTTAATCGCCTCAAGTAAATTACTTGTCAAGCTTGTCAGTCGATTACCCTTCTTCCAAAAAAACTGAAGCCAAAAGTATTCAATTGGCCTTAAGGTTAGGTAAAGGTTTGATAGGATCAATAAGAGAAGGGACTGTTTAGCAAGTCCATCTGTTAAAGACAACATGGTCTGGCAATATATTCCACAAAGAAAGGCATTCATTTATGTCAGACTTGGAATATCCTGTTTTTCTCAAATGTATTCAAGCTGTTGACTTCACCTCCACATCAACGTGAAGCTGTTGGCTACGCCTCCACAGCAATGTCAGGCTGTTGATAATTCAACCACAGAAATATAATTTGTCTACTCCATCACAGTAATATCTGTTGACTACTCCATCACATTCATATCTGTTGACTACTCCATCACAGTCATATCTGTTGACTACTCCATCACATTCATATCTGTTGACTACTCCATCACAGTCATATCTGTTGACTACTCCATCACATTCATATCTGTTGACTACTCCATCACAGTCATATCTGTTGAATACTCCATCACATTCATATCTGTTGACTACTCCATCACATTCATATCTGTTGACTACTCCATCACAGTCATATCTGTTGACTACTCCATCACAGTCATATCTGTTGAATACTCCATAACATTCATATCTGTTGACTACTCCATCACAGTCATATCTGTTGACTACTCCATCACAGTCATATCTGTTGACTACTCCATCACAGTCATATCTGTTGACTACTCCATCACAGTCATATCTGTTGAATACTCCATCACATTCATATCTGTTGACTACTCCATCACAGTCATATCTGTTGACTACTCCATCACAGTCATATCTGTTGACTACTCCATCACATTCATATCTGTTGACTACTCCATCACAGTCATATCTGTTGACTACTCCATCACAGTCATATCTGTTGACTACTCCATCACATTCATATCTGTTGACTACTCCATCACAGTCATATCTGTTGAATACTCCATCACAGTCATATCTGTTGACTACTCCATCACAGTCATATCTGTTGACTACTCCATCACAGTCATATATGTTGACTACTCCATCACAGTCATATCTGTTGACTACTCCATCACAGTCATATCTGTTGAATACTCCATCACATTCATATCTGTTGACTACTCCATCACAGTCATATCTGTTGACTACTCCATCACAGTCATATCTGTTGACTACTCCATCACATTCATATCTGTTGACTACTCCATCACAGTCATATCTGTTGACTACTCCATCACAGTCATATCTGTTGACTACTCCATCACATTCATATCTGTTGACTACTCCATCACAGTCATATCTGTTGACTACTCCATCACAGTCATATCTGTTGACTACTCCATCACAGTCATATCTGTTGACTACTCCATCACAGTCATATATGTTGACTACTCCATCACAGTCATATCTGTTGACTACTCCATCACAGGCATATATGTTGACTACTCCATCACAGTCATATTTGTTGACTACTTAATCACAGTAATATCTGTTGACTACTCCATCACAGTCATATCTGTTGACTACTCCATCACATTCATATCTGTTGACTACTCCATCACAGTCATATCTGTTGACTACTCCATCACAGTCATATCTGTTGACTACTCCATCACAGTCATATCTGTTGACTACTCCATCACATTCATATCTGTTGACTACTCCATCACATTCATATCTGTTGACTACTCCATCACAGTCATATCTGTTGACTACTCCATCACAGTCATATGTGTTGACTACTCCATCACAGTCATATATGTTGACTACTCCATCACAGTCATATTTGTTGACTACTTAATCACAGTAATATCTGTTGACTACTCCATCACAGTAACATCTGTTGACTACTCCATCACAGTAGTATCTGTTGACTACTCCATCACATTCATATCTGTTGGCTACTCCATCACAGTAACATCTGTTGACTACTCCATCACATTAATATCTGTTGACTACTCCATCACAGTCATATCTGTTGACTACTCCATCACAGTAATATCTGTTGGCTACTCCATCACATGCATATATTTTGACTACTCCATCACATTAATATCTGTTGACTACTCCATCACAGCAATATCTGTTGACTACTCCATCACAGCAATATCTGTTGACTACTCCATCACAGTAATATCTGTTGACTACTCCATCACATTAATATCTGTTGACTACTCCATCACAGTAATATCTGTTGACTACTCCATCACAGTAATATCTGTTGACTACTCCATCACAGCAACATCTGTTGACTACTCCATCACATTAATATCTGTTGACTACTCCATCACAGCAATATCTGTTGACTACTCCATGACATTAATATCTGTTGACTACTCCATCACAGCAATATCTGTTGACTACACCATCACAGTAAAATCTGTTGACTACTCCATCACATGCATATATGTTGACTACTCCATCACAGTAATATCTGTTGACTACTCCATCACATTCATATCTGTTGACTACTCCATAACAGTAATATCTGTTGGCTACTCCATCACAGTAAAATCTGTTGACTACTCCATCACATGCATATATGTTGACTACTCCATCACAGTAATATCTGTTGACTACTCCATCACATTCATATCTGTTGACTACTCCGTCACAGCAATATCTGTTGACTACTCCATCACAGCAACATCTGTTGACTACTCCATCACATTAATATCTGTTGACTACTCAATCACAACAATATCTGTTGACTACTCCATCACAGCAATATCTGTTGACTACTCCATCACAGTAATATCTGTTGACTACTCCATCACATTTATATCTGTTGACTACTCCATCACAGCAATATCTGTTGGCTACACCATCACATTAATATCTGTTGACTACTCCATCACAGCAATATCTGTTGACTACTCCATCACAGTAAAATCTGTTGACTACTCCATCACATGCATATATGTTGACTACTCCATCACAGTCATATCTGTTGACTACTCCATCACAGCAATATCTGGTAACTACTCCATCACAGTCATATCTGTTGACTACTCCATCACAGTAATATCTGTTGACTACTCCATCACATTAAAATCTGTTGACTACTCCATCACAGGATTATCTGTTGACTACTCCGTCACAGTAATATCTGTTGACTACTCCATCACATTAATATCTGTTGACTACTCCAAAACATTCATATCTGTTGACTACTCCATCACAGTAGTATCTGTTGGCTACTCTATCACATGCATATATTTTGACTACTACATGACAGTAACATCTGTTGACTACTCCATCACAGTAATATCTGTTGGCTACTCCATCACAGTAACATCTTTTGACTACTCCATCACATTCATATCTGTTGACTAATCCATCATTATTAATATCTGTTGACTACTCCATCACAGTAATATCTGTTGACTACTCCATCACAGAAATATCTGTTGACTACTCCATCACAGTAATATCTGTTGACTACTCCATCAAAGAAATATCTGTTGGCTACTCCATCACAGTAATATATGTTGGCTACTCCATCACATTAATATCTGTTGACTACTCCATCACAGCAATATCTGTTGACTACTCCATCACAGTAAAATCTGTTGACTACTCCATCACATGCCTATATGTTGACTACTCCATCACAGTCATATCTGTTGACTACTCCATCACATTCATATCTGTTGACTACTCCATCACAGCAATATCTGTTGACTACTCCATCACAGTAATATCTGTTGACTACTCCATCACATGCATATATGTTGACTACTCCATCACAGTAATATCTGTTGACTACTCCATCACAGTAATATCTGTTGACTACTCCATCACAGCAACATCTGTTGACTACTCCATCACATTAATATCTGTTGACTACTCCATCACAGCAATATCTGTTGACTACTCCATCACATTCATATCTGTTGACTACTCGATCACAGTAATATCTGTTGACTACTCCATCACAGTAATATCTGTTGACTACTCCATCACATTCATATCTGTTGACTACTCCATAACAGTAATATCTGTTGGCTACTCCATCACAGTAAAATCTGTTGACTACTCCATCACAGCAATATCTGTTGACTACACCATCACAGGATTATCTGTTGACTACTCCGTCACAGTAATATCTGTTGACTACTCCATCACATTAATATCTGTTGACTACTCCAAAACATTCATATCTGTTGACTACTCCATCACAGTAGTATCTGTTGGCTACTCTATCACATGCATATATTTTGACTACTACATGACAGTAACATCTGTTGACTACTCCATCACAGTAATATCTGTTGACTACTCCATCACAGTCATATCTGTTGACTACTCCATCACAGTCATATCTGTTGAATACTCCATCACATTCATATCTGTTGACTACTCCATCACAGTCATATCTGTTGACTACTCCATCACAGTCATATCTGTTGACTACTCCATCACATTCATATCTGTTGACTACTCCATCACAGTCATATCTGTTGACTACTCCATCACAGTCATATCTGTTGACTACTCCATCACATTCATATCTGTTGACTACTCCATCACAGTCATATCTGTTGAATACTCCATCACAGTCATATCTGTTGACTACTCCATCACAGTCATATCTGTTGACTACTCCATCACAGTCATATATGTTGACTACTCCATCACAGTCATATCTGTTGACTACTCCATCACAGTCATATCTGTTGAATACTCCATCACATTCATATCTGTTGACTACTCCATCACAGTCATATCTGTTGACTACTCCATCACAGCAACATCTGTTGACTACTCCATCACATTAATATCTGTTGACTACTCCATCACAGCAATATCTGTTGACTACTCCATCACATTCATATCTGTTGACTACTCGATCACAGTAATATCTGTTGACTACTCCATCACAGTAATATCTGTTGACTACTCCATCACATTCATATCTGGTAACTACTCCATCACAGTCATATCTGTTGACTACTCCATCACAGTAATATCTGTTGACTACTCCATCACATTAAAATCTGTTGACTACTCCATCACAGGATTATCTGTTGACTACTCCGTCACAGTAATATCTGTTGACTACTCCATCACATTAATATCTGTTGACTACTCCAAAACATTCATATCTGTTGACTACTCCATCACAGTAGTATCTGTTGGCTACTCTATCACATGCATATATTTTGACTACTACATGACAGTAACATCTGTTGACTACTCCATCACAGTAATATCTGTTGGCTACTCCATCACAGTAACATCTTTTGACTACTCCATCACATTCATATCTGTTGACTAATCCATCGTATTAATATCTGTTGACTACTCCATCACAGTAATATCTGTTGACTACTCCATCACAGAAATATCTGTTGACTACTCCATCACAGTAATATCTGTTGACTACTCCATCAAAGAAATATCTGTTGGCTACTCCATCACAGTAATATATGTTGGCTACTCCATCACATTAATATCTGTTGACTACTCCATCACAGCAATATCTGTTGACTACTCCATCACAGTAAAATCTGTTGACTACTCCATCACATGCCTATATGTTGACTACTCCATCACAGTCATATCTGTTGACTACTCCATCACATTCATATCTGTTGACTACTCCATCACAGCAATATCTGTTGACTACTCCATCACAGTAATATCTGTTGACTACTCCATCACATGCATATATGTTGACTACTCCATCACAGTAATATCTGTTGACTACTCCATCACAGTAATATCTGTTGACTACTCCATCACAGCAACATCTGTTGACTACTCCATCACATTAATATCTGTTGACTACTCCATCACAGCAATATCTGTTGACTACTCCATCACATTCATATCTGTTGACTACTCGATCACAGTAATATCTGTTGACTACTCCATCACAGTAATATCTGTTGACTACTCCATCACATTCATATCTGTTGACTACTCCATAACAGTAATATCTGTTGGCTACTCCATCACAGTAAAATCTGTTGACTACTCCATCACATGCATATATGTTGACTACTCCATCACAGTAATATCTGTTGACTACTCCATCACATTCATATCTGTTGACTACTCCATAACAGTAATATCTGTTGGCTACTCCATCACAGTAAAATCTGTTGACTACTCCATCACATGCATATATGTTGACTACTCCATCACAGTAATATCTGTTGACTACTCCATCACATTCATATCTGTTGACTACTCCGTCACAGCAATATCTGTTGACTACTCCATCACAGCAACATCTGTTGACTACTCCATCACATTAATATCTGTTGACTACTCAATCACAACAATATCTGTTGACTACTCCATCACAGCAATATCTGTTGACTACTCCATCACAGTAATATCTGTTGACTACTCCATCACATTTATATCTGTTGACTACTCCATCACAGCAATATCTGTTGGCTACACCATCACATTAATATCTGTTGACTACTCCATCACAGCAATATCTGTTGACTACTCCATCACAGTAAAATCTGTTGACTACTCCATCACATGCATATATGTTGACTACTCCATCACAGTCATATCTGTTGACTACTCCATCACAGCAATATCTGGTAACTACTCCATCACAGTCATATCTGTTGACTACTCCATCACAGTAATATCTGTTGACTACTCCATCACATTAAAATCTGTTGACTACTCCATCACAGGATTATCTGTTGACTACTCCGTCACAGTAATATCTGTTGACTACTCCATCACATTAATATCTGTTGACTACTCCAAAACATTCATATCTGTTGACTACTCCATCACAGTAGTATCTGTTGGCTACTCTATCACATGCATATATTTTGACTACTACATGACAGTAACATCTGTTGACTACTCCATCACAGTAATATCTGTTGGCTACTCCATCACAGTAACATCTTTTGACTACTCCATCACATTCATATCTGTTGACTAATCCATCGTATTAATATCTGTTGACTACTCCATCACAGTAATATCTGTTGACTACTCCATCACAGAAATATCTGTTGACTACTCCATCACAGTAATATCTGTTGACTACTCCATCAAATAAATATCTGTTGGCTACTCCATCACAGTAATATATGTTGGCTACTCCATCACATTAATATCTGTTGACTACTCCATCACAGCAATATCTGTTGACTACTCCATCACAGTAAAATCTGTTGACTACTCCATCACATGCCTATATGTTGACTACTCCATCACAGTCATATCTGTTGACTACTCCATCACATTCATATCTGTTGACTACTCCATCACAGCAATATCTGTTGACTACTCCATCACAGTAATATCTGTTGACTACTCCATCACATGCATATATGTTGACTACTCCATCACAGTAATATCTGTTGACTACTCCATCACAGTAATATCTGTTGACTACTCCATCACAGCAACATCTGTTGACTACTCCATCACATTAATATCTGTTGACTACTCCATCACAGCAATATCTGTTGACTACTCCATCACATTCATATCTGTTGACTACTCGATCACAGTAATATCTGTTGACTACTCCATCACAGTAATATCTGTTGACTACTCCATCACATTCATATCTGTTGACTACTCCATAACAGTAATATCTGTTGGCTACTCCATCACAGTAAAATCTGTTGACTACTCCATCACAGCAATATCTGTTGACTACACCATCACAGTAAAATCTGTTGACTACTCCATCACATGCATATATGTTGACTACTCCATCACAGTAATATCTGTTGACTACTCCATCACATTCATATCTGTTGACTACTCCATCACAGCAATATCTGTTGACTACTCCATCACAGTAATATCTGTTGACTACTCCATCACAGTAATATCTGTTGACTACTCCATCACAGTAATATCTGTTGACTACTCCATCACATTCATATCTGTTGACTACTCCATCACAGTAATATCTGTTGACTACTCCATCACAGTAATATCTGTTGACTACTCCATCACATTCATATCTGTTGACTACTCCATAACAGTAATATCTGTTGGCTACTCCATCACAGTAAAATCTGTTGACTACTCCATCACATGCATATATGTTGACTACTCCATCACAGTAATATCTGTTGACTACTCCATCACATTCATATCTGTTGACTACTCCGTCACAGCAATATCTTTGACTACTCCATCACATTCATATCTGTTGACTACTCCATCACAGTAATATCTGTTGACTACTCCATCACAGTAATATCTGTTGACTACTCCATCACATTCATATCTGTTGACTACTCCATAACAGTAATATCTGTTGGCTACTCCATCACAGTAAAATCTGTTGACTACTCCATCACATTCATATCTGTTGACTACTCCGTCACAGCAAAATCTGTTGACTACTCCATCACATGAATATATGTTGACTACTCCATCACAGTCATATCTGTTGACTACTCCATCACATTCATATCTGTTGACTACTCCATCACAGTCATATCTGTTGACTACTCCATCACAGTCATATCTGTTGACTACTCCATCACATTCATATCTGTTGACTACTCCATCACAGTCATATCTGTTGACTACTCCATCACAGTCATATCTGTTGACTACTCCATCACAGTCATATCTGTTGACTACTCCATCACAGTCATATCTGTTGACTACTCCATCACAGTCATATCTGTTGAATACTCCATCACATTCATATCTGTTGACTACTCCATCACAGTCATATCTGTTGACTACTCCATCACAGTCATATCTGTTGACTACTCCATCACATTCATATCTGTTGACTACTCCATCACAGTCATATCTGTTGACTACTCCATCACAGTCATATCTGTTGACTACTCCATCACATTCATATCTGTTGACTACTCCATCACAGTCATATCTGTTGACTACTCCATCACAGTCATATCTGTTGACTACTCCATCACAGTCATATCTGTTGACTACTCCATCACAGTCATATATGTTGACTACTCCATCACAGTCATATCTGTTGACTACTCCATCACAGGCATATATGTTGACTACTCCATCACAGTCATATTTGTTGACTACTTAATCACAGTAATATCTGTTGACTACTCCATCACAGTCATATCTGTTGACTACTCCATCACATTCATATCTGTTGACTACTCCATCACAGTCATATCTGTTGACTACTCCATCACAGTCATATCTGTTGACTACTCCATCACAGTCATATCTGTTGACTACTCCATCACATTCATATCTGTTGACTACTCCATCACATTCATATCTGTTGACTACTCCATCACAGTCATATCTGTTGACTACTCCATCACAGTCATATGTGTTGACTACTCCATCACAGTCATATATGTTGACTACTCCATCACAGTCATATTTGTTGACTACTTAATCACAGTAATATCTGTTGACTACTCCATCACAGTAACATCTGTTGACTACTCCATCACAGTAGTATCTGTTGACTACTCCATCACATTCATATCTGTTGGCTACTCCATCACAGTAACATCTGTTGACTACTCCATCACATTAATATCTGTTGACTACTCCATCACAGTCATATCTGTTGACTACTCCATCACAGTAATATCTGTTGGCTACTCCATCACATGCATATATTTTGACTACTCCATCACATTAATATCTGTTGACTACTCCATCACAGCAATATCTGTTGACTACTCCATCACAGCAATATCTGTTGACTACTCCATCACAGTAATATCTGTTGACTACTCCATCACATTAATATCTGTTGACTACTCCATCACAGTAATATCTGTTGACTACTCCATCACAGTAATATCTGTTGACTACTCCATCACAGCAACATCTGTTGACTACTCCATCACATTAATATCTGTTGACTACTCCATCACAGCAATATCTGTTGACTACTCCATGACATTAATATCTGTTGACTACTCCATCACAGCAATATCTGTTGACTACACCAGCACAGTAAAATCTGTTGACTACTCCATCACATGCATATATGTTGACTACTCCATCACAGTAATATCTGTTGACTACTCCATCACATTAAAATCTGTTGACTACTCCATCACAGGATTATCTGTTGACTACTCCGTCACAGTAATATCTGTTGACTACTCCATCACATTAATATCTGTTGACTACTCCAAAACATTCATATCTGTTGACTACTCCATCACAGTAGTATCTGTTGGCTACTCTATCACATGCATATATTTTGACTACTACATGACAGTAACATCTGTTGACTACTCCATCACAGTAATATCTGTTGGCTACTCCATCACAGTAACATCTTTTGACTACTCCATCACATTCATATCTGTTGACTAATCCATCGTATTAATATCTGTTGACTACTCCATCACAGTAATATCTGTTGACTACTCCATCACAGAAATATCTGTTGACTACTCCATCACAGTAATATCTGTTGACTACTCCATCAAAGAAATATCTGTTGGCTACTCCATCACAGTAATATATGTTGGCTACTCCATCACATTAATATCTGTTGACTACTCCATCACAGCAATATCTGTTGACTACTCCATCACAGTAAAATCTGTTGACTACTCCATCACATGCCTATATGTTGACTACTCCATCACAGTCATATCTGTTGACTACTCCATCACATTCATATCTGTTGACTACTCCATCACAGCAATATCTGTTGACTACTCCATCACAGTAATATCTGTTGACTACTCCATCACATGCATATATGTTGACTACTCCATCACAGTAATATCTGTTGACTACTCCATCACAGTAATATCTGTTGACTACTCCATCACAGCAACATCTGTTGACTACTCCATCACATTAATATCTGTTGACTACTCCATCACAGCAATATCTGTTGACTACTCCATCACAGCAATATCTGTTGACTACTCCATCACAGTAATATCTGTTGGCTCCTCCATCACAGTAATATATGTTGGCTACTCCATCACAGTAATATCTGTTGACTACTCCATCACAGTAATATCTGTTGACTACTCCATCACAGTAATATCTGTTGACTACTCCATCACATTCATATCTGTTGACTACTCCATCACAGTAATATCTGTTGACTACTCCATCACAGTAATATCTGTTGACTACTCCATCACATTCATATCTGTTGACTACTCGATCACAGTAATATCTGTTGACTACTCCATCACAGTAATATCTGTTGACTACTCCATCACATTCATATCTGTTGACTACTCCATAACAGTAATATCTGTTGGCTACTCCATCACAGTAAAATCTGTTGACTACTCCATCACAGCAATATCTGTTGACTACACCATCACAGTAAAATCTGTTGACTACTCCATCACATGCATATATGTTGACTACTCCATCACAGTAATATCTGTTGACTACTCCATCACATTCATATCTGTTGACTACTCCATCACAGCAATATCTGTTGACTACTCCATCACAGTAATATCTGTTGACTACTCCATCACAGTAATATCTGTTGACTACTCCATCACAGTAATATCTGTTGACTACTCCATCACATTCATATCTGTTGACTACTCCATCACAGTAATATCTGTTGACTACTCCATCACAGTAATATCTGTTGACTACTCCATCACATTCATATCTGTTGACTACTCCATAACAGTAATATCTGTTGGCTACTCCATCACAGTAAAATCTGTTGACTACTCCATCACATGCATATATGTTGACTACTCCATCACAGTAATATCTGTTGACTACTCCATCACATTCATATCTGTTGACTACTCCGTCACAGCAATATCTTTTGACTACTCCATCACATTCATATCTGTTGACTACTCCATCACAGTAATATCTGTTGACTACTCCATCACAGTAATATCTGTTGACTACTCCATCACATTCATATCTGTTGACTACTCCATAACAGTAATATCTGTTGGCTACTCCATCACAGTAAAATCTGTTGACTACTCCATCACATTCATATCTGTTGACTACTCCGTCACAGCAAAATCTGTTGACTACTCCATCACATGCATATATGTTGACTACTCCATCACAGTAATATCTGTTGACTACTCCATCACAGTTATATCTGTTGACTACTCCATCACATTCATATCTGTTGACTACTCCATCACAGTAATATGTGTTGACTACTCCATCACATTAATATCTGTTGACTACTCCATCACATGATTATCTGTTGACTACTCCGTCACAGTAATATCTGTTGACTACTCCATCACATTAATATCTGTTGACTACTCCAAAACATTCATATCTGTTGACTACTCCATCACAGTAGTATCTGTTGGCTACTCTATCACATGCATATATTTTGACTACTACATGACAGTAACATCTGTTGACTACTCCATCACAGTAATATCTGTTGGCTACACCATCACAGTAACATCTGTTGACTACTCCATCACATTCATATCTGTTGACTAATCCATCGTATTAATATCTGTTGACTACTCCATCACAGTAATATCTGTTGACTACTCCATCACAGAAATATCTGTTGACTACTCCATCACAGTAATATCTGTTGACTACTCCATCAAAGAAATATCTGTTGGCTACTCCATCACAGTAATATATGTTGGCTACTCCATCACATTAATATCTGTTGACTACTCCATCACAGCAATATCTGTTGACTACTCCATCACAGTAAAATCTGTTGACTACTCCATCACATGCCTATATGTTGACTACTCCATCACAGTAATATCTGTTGACTACTCCATCACATTCATATCTGTTGACTACTCCATCACAGCAATATATGTTGACTACTCCATCACAGTAATATCTGTTGACTACTCCATCACATTCATATCTGTTGACTACTCCATAACAGTAATATCTGTTGGCTACTCCATCACAGTAAAATCTGTTGACTACTCCATCACATGCATATATGTTGACTACTCCATCACAGCATTATCTGTTGACTACTCCATCACAGTAATATCTGTTGACTACTCCATCACATGCATATATGTTGACTACTCCATCACAGTAATATCTGTTGACTACTCCATCACAGTAATATCTGTTGACTACTCCATCACAGCAACATCTGTTGACTACTCCATCACATTAATATCTGTTGACTACTCCATCACAGCAATATCTGTTGACTACTCCATCACAGCAATATCTGTTGACTACTCCATCACAGTAATATCTGTTGACTACTCCATCACAGTAATATCTGTTGACTACTCCATCACATTCATATCTGTTGACTACTCCATAACAGTAATATCTGTTGACTACTCCATCACATTCATATCTGTTGACTACTCCATAACAGTAAATATCTGTTGGCTACTCCATCACAGTAAAATCTGTTGACTACTCCATCACATGCATATATGTTGACTACTCCATCACAGTAATATCTGTTGACTACTCCATCACATTCATATCTGTTGACTACTCCGTCACAGCAACATCTGTTGACTACTCCATCACATTAATATCTGTTGACTACTCCATCACAGCAATATCTGTTGACTACTCCATCACAGCAATATCTGTTGACTACTCCATCACATTAATATCTGCTGACTACTCCATCACAGCAATATCTGTTGACTACTCCATCACAGTAATATCTGTTGACTACTCCATCACATTCATATCTGTTGACTACTCCATAACAGTAATATCTGTTGGCTACTCCATCACAGTAAAATCTGTTGACTACTCCATCACATGCATATATGTTGACTACTCCATCACAGCATTATCTGTTGACTACTCCATCACAGTAATATCTGTTGACTACTCCATCACATGCATATATGTTGACTACTCCATCACAGTAATATCTGTTGACTACTCCATCACAGTAATATCTGTTGACTACTCCATCACAGCAACATCTGTTGACTACTCCATCACATTAATATCTGTTGACTACTCCATCACAGCAATATCTGTTGACTACTCCATCACAGCAATATCTGTTGACTACTCCATCACAGTAATATCTGTTGACTACTCCATCACAGTAATATCTGTTGACTACTCCATCACATTCATATCTGTTGACTACTCCATAACAGTAATATCTGTTGACTACTCCATCACATTCATATCTGTTGACTACTCCATAACAGTAAATATCTGTTGGCTACTCCATCACAGTAAAATCTGTTGACTACTCCATCACATGCATATATGTTGACTACTCCATCACAGTAATATCTGTTGACTACTCCATCACATTCATATCTGTTGACTACTCCCCACAGCAACATCTGTTGACTACTCCATCACATTAATATCTGTTGACTACTCCATCACAGCAATATCTGTTGACTACTCCATCACAGCAATATCTGTTGACTACTCCATCACATTAATATCTGCTGACTACTCCATCACAGCAATATCTGTTGACTACTCCATCACAGTAAAATCTGTTGACTACTCCATCACATGCATATATGTTGACTACTCCATCACAGTAATATCTGTTGACTACTCCATCACATTCATATCTGTTGACTACTCCATCACAGCAATATCTGTTGACTACTCCATCACAGTAATATCTGTTGACTACTCCATCACATTAATATCTGTTGACTACTCCATCACAGGATTATCTGTTGACTACTCCGTCACAATAATATCTGTTGACTACTCCATCACATTAATATCTGTTGACTACTCCAAAACATTCATATCTGTTGACTACTCCATCACAGTAGTATCTGTTGGCTACTCCATCACATGCATATATTTTGACATGACTACATGGCTACTCCATCACAGTAACATCTGTTGACTACTCCATCACAGTAACATCTGTTGACTACTCCATCACATTCATATCTGTTGACTAATCCATCGTATTAATATCTGTTGACTACTCCATCACAGTAATATCTGTTGACTACTCCATCACAGAAATATCTGTTGACTACTCCATCACAGTAATATCTGTTGACTACTCCATCAAAGAAATATCTGTTGGCTACTCCATCACAGTAATATATGTTGGCTACTCCATCACATTAATATCTGTTGACTACTCCATCACAGCAATATCTGTTGACTACTCCATCACAGTAAATTCTGTTGACTACTCCATCACAGTAATATCTGTTGACTACTCCATCACAGAAATATCTGTTGACTACTCCATCACAGTAATATCTGTTGACTACTCCATCAAAGAAATATCTGTTGGCTACTCCATCACAGTAATATATGTTGGCTACTCCATCACATTAATATCTGTTGACTACTCCATCACAGCAATATCTGTTGACTACTCCATCACAGTAAATTCTGTTGACTACTCCATCACATGCATATATGTTGACTACTCCATCACAGTAATATATGTTGACTACTCCATCACATTCATATCTGTTGACTACTCCATCACGGTAATATCTGTTGACTACTCCATCACAGTAATATCTGTTGACTACTCCATCACAGTAATATCTGTTGACTACTCCATCACATTCATATCTGTTGACTACTCCATAACAGTAATATCTGTTGGCTACTCCATCACAGTAAAATCTGTTGACTACTCCATCACATGCATATATGTTGACTACTCCATCACAGTAATATCTGTTGACTACTCCATCACATTCATATCTGTTGACTACTCCGTCACAGCAATATATGTTGACTACTCCATCACAGCATTATCTGTTGACTACTCCATCACAGTAATATCTGTTGACTACTCCATCACATGCATATATGTTGACTACTCCATCACAGTAATATCTGTTGACTACTCCATCACAGTAATATCTGTTGGCTACTCCATCACAGCAACATCTGTTGACTACTCCATCACATTAATATCTGTTGACTACTCCATCACAGTAATATCTTTTGGCTACTCCATCGCAGTAATATCTGTTGTCTACTCCATCACATTAATATCTGTTGGCTACTCCATCGCAGTAATATCTGTTGACTACTCCATCACATTAATATCTGTTGACTACTCCATCACAGTAATATCTTTTGACTACTCCATCACAGTAATATCTGTTGACTACTCCATCACAGTAATATCTTTTGACTACTCCATCACAGTAATATCTGTTGTCTACTCCATCACAGTAATATCTGTTGTCTACTCCATCACATTAATATCTGTTGGCTACTCCATCGCAGTAATATCTGTTGTCTACTCCATCGCAGTAATATCTGTTGACTATTCCATCACATTAATATCTGTTGACTACTCCATCACAGTAATATTTTTTGACTACTCCATCACAGTAATATCTGTTGTCTACTCCATCGCAGTAATATCTGTTGACTATTCCATCACATTAATATCTGTTGACTACTCCATCACAGTAATATTTTTTGACTACTCCATCACAGTAATATCTGTTGTCTACTCCATCGCAGTAATAGCTGTTGACGACTCCATCACATTCATATCTGTTGACGACTCCATCACATTAATGTCAAGTTTTTATAGAAGGGAAGGTACAGAATTATATTTACAGAGTTCTGGCAGCTCCATGAGAAGCCGTCTGCATCCTACATCACAACTTATTCCTATATAGTACACTTCTTTTGACCATGGCACATTGTGCTCTGTTCAAAAGAAGTGCACTATAGGGAATAGGGGGTCATTTGGGATGCAGTCGCCCACTTCCTCTCCACATGTTTGTAATTTATTTGAGTCTTTCTGCTCCGACAATGACAGCCAGGATTGATTAAAACAAACAGCTGTCCTATATACTTAGAACATAATCATAGCATGGAGCTTTGTTATCTCTGTCAGATGTTTATACAAACTTAATTCAGGACTTGTGCAAAGGTGTAAAAATATAAATCAACTTGAGTCATAAAATCTGCACAAAAATTGTTTGAGAGAGGCTGAATATAAGTCTAATGTTTATTTTAACAACAGGCTTCGTGTGCTTTTCACGGTTGGTCTTTCTTCGTAAGTATTGTGTTGAGAGAAAAGATATGGTGTGCGCATTGTTAAAGCATTACTCCTTATTCTAAAGAACGTGCCAGAAATCCAGAAATCAAACACAAGCTGGTGTTAGAGATATCAAGACCCAACACAGTGCCAGACAAAACAGTGCCTTGAAAACTATGTGCATAGAGAAAGAGATAAAATAAAATAACAAACACAGGAGAATCAAGCCAAGTTCTTTAACAAGCCAGCCCTATAAAAACTAAAGCCACTCTCTTGGTAGCAAACCAAACAATGTGCAGATGGACCTGAGATTCACGGTGGGGTGACGGATTAGGAATCCCTTGAGGAGAGGAGTTACTGTAGATTAGCATATACTATACAGGACCTCATCCAAAGGAGAAGACACAGCTCAATGAGTCACCTTGCTACCTTCTCCCGCCTATACACTTCTACATCCCAACATCACACGTGAGAGACAGAGAGGGAGGGAAACCATGTTGCATGATAACAGCAGGCTTCCTTCCAACCCCCCCCCCCCCAATCCCTGTTGAATGATAAACAGGGTTCACGTTAGGAGTGGATGAGAGCATATATGAGTTGCTGTCTAAGATAAAGATCATCCAGGGATGCATCACCTTGACATGGACCAAATCTGTTTGGTGAATTTTTTTAATATATTTTTTTATCAACTAGCTATCTGCGAAAACAATGGCTCTCTATATATACATTGGGTTCATAAACTATTCATACCCCTAGACAGCCTGAATTCAAAATGGATTATATATAATTTTCTCACCTATCTACATACAATACCTCGCAATGTCAAAGTGAAAATGTGTTTTTAGAAATGTTTGCAAATTCATAAAAAATAAAAATAAAAGATATATCAAACTTACATAAGTATTGACACACTGAGTCGATACATGTTAGAACCAACTCTGGCAGCGATTACAGCTGTGAGTCTTCCTGGGTAAGTCCCTAAGTGTTTTACACACCTGGATTGTACAATATTTGCACATTATTATTAAAACAATTATTCAAACTTTGTCAACCTGGTTGTTTCTTTGCTACACAGCCATTTCCAAGTCTTGCCATACATTTTCAAGATGATTTAAGTAAAAACTGTAACTAGGCCACTCAGGAACATTCAATGTCATCTTGGTAAGCAAATCGAGTGTATATTTGCTGTTGTGTTTATTGTAGTTATTGTCCTGCTGAAAGGTGCATTTGTCTCCTAGTGTCTGTTGGAAAGCAGACTGAACCATGTTTTCCTCTAAGATTTTGCCATTCCTAAAAAAAAATTGTTTATTCTGTACAGGCTTCGTTATTTTCACTCTGTCATTTAGGTTAGTATTGTGGAGTAACTACAATGTTGTTGATCCATCCTCAGTTTTCTCCTATCACAGCCATTAAACTCTGTAACTGTTTTAAAATCACCATTGATCTCATGGTGAAAATCCCTGAGTGGTTTCTTTCCTCTCTGGCAACTGAGTTAGAAATGACACCTGTATCTTTGTAGTAACTGTTTTGTATTGATACACCATCCAGAGTGTTATTAATAACTTCACCACGCTTGAAGGCCAAATTACAGAGGATAACCTCTTGATGCAATTAAATCCTTTAAGATTTGGGAAAAATCAAAGGCTGAATGGCACACCAGTTGAGTTATACCAAACCTTTTTTGTTTTAAATGTTTTCAGAGGACCGTTATGTTTTAACCACTCCTAGAAGAATTGTAGATGAACAGATACTCAACAAGAAGGTCTGATTTCATGATTCCTGAAACAGGATCCAAGTGGATAAATATAGAGACAACCAGTCCATTGAACAATGGGGAGTTCCCTTACACTCCAGTGTTGTGATGCGACATTTTTAGCAAAATGCAGAGCACATACAAGTAATAAGGTATTGTCGGATATTATTCATCGTAATCAGACATTTTTCTGTTGTACATGGACGATATATTGGAGATAATATAAGACAAGTACTGGAAACAATAGAACACTATGAAAAAAAACAGGTCTGGTTTTCATAGCTGACTGTAATATTTTAATTTTAGAGAATCTCTTAATACTTATTCTCATAAAATATTTTTATTATTATTTATTTTACCTTTATTTAACCAGGCAAGTCAGTTAAGAACAAATTCTTATTTTCAATGACGGCCTGGGAACAGTGGGTTAACTGCCTGTTCAGGGGCAGAACGACAGATTTGTACCTTGTCAGTTCGGGGGTTTGAACTCGTAACCTTCCGGTTACTAGTCCAACGCTCTAACCACTAGGCTACCCTGACGCCCCTCAATTGTCAAAGTGAAATTGTCCACTATCGGCAAATCTATTTAATATGGCAATTGAAATGTAAAACCAATAATTAAATAATGAATTAATAATAATAATTAATAAGTAAAACCAATCCAATCAATAATGTCAAGGGGTTAGAAATACAGGGCTTAAAAACAAACATGTCATTATTTGCCGATAATTAATGGGTTTTTTAAATCCACAATTTGGAAAGACCTCCACCGCCTCTTATAGGATCAAAATAATTTTATAACCTCTCTGGATTAAAACCAAACTATGATCAGTATACTATATTATGTATTGGATCACACAACAATACAACCTTTGTGTTACCGTGTAGTTTACCAATAAAATGGTCGGACGGTGATGTGTACAGACTCTGTTTACATATCCCAAGATCTTGTTACCAGGGACAGGAAAATACCTATCCATCTGTGGAACAATCACCTTGATTAACTCTTTAGTCATATCCCAGTTTACCCTGATGAACTCTAGTCATATCCCTGTTTACCCTGATTAACTCTTTAGTCATATCCCATGTTACCCCGATTAACTCTTTAGTCATATCCCAGTTTACCCTGATGAACTCTTTAGTCATATCCCAGTTTACCCTGATTAACTCTTTAGTCATATCCCATGTTACCCTGATTAACTCTAGTCATATCCCAGTTTACCCTGATGAACTCTTTAGTCATGTCCCAGTTTACCCTGATTAACTCTTTAGTCATATCCCAGTTTACCCTGATTAACTCTTTAGTCATATCCCAGTTTACCCTGATTAACTCTTTAGTCATATCCCAGTTTACCTTGATTAACTCTAGTCATATCCCAGTTTACCCTGATTAACTCTTTAGTCATATCCCAGTTTACCCTGATTAACTCTTTAGTCATATCCCAGTTTACCCTGATTAACTCTTTAGTCATATCCCAGTTTACCCTGATGAACTCTTTAGTCATATCCCAGTTTACCTGATTAACTCTTTAGTCATATCCCAGTTTACCTGATTAACTCTTTAGTCATATCCCAGTTTACCCTGATTAACTCTTTAGTCATATCCCAGTTTACCCTGATTAACTCTTTAGTCATATCCCAGTTTACCCTGATTAACTCTTTAGTCATATCCCAGTTTACCCTGATGAACTCTTTAGTCATATCCCAGTTTACCCTTATTAACTCTTTAGTCATATCCCAGTTTACCCTGATTAACTCTTTAGTCATATCCCAGTTTACCCTGATTAACTCTTTAGTCATATCCCAGTTTACCCTGATGAACTCTTTAGTCATATCCCAGTTAACTCTTTAGTCATATCCCAGTTTACCCTGATTAACTCTTTAGTCATATCCCAGTTTACCCTGATTAACTCTTTAGTCATATCCCAGGTTACCCTGATTAACTCTTTAGTCATATCCCAGTTTACCCTGATTAACTCTTTAGTCATATCCCAGTTTACCCCGATTAACTCTTTAGTCATATCCCAGTTTACCCTGATGAACTCTTTAGTCATATCCCAGTTTACCCTTATTAACTCTTTAGTCATATCCCAGTTTACCCTGATTAACTCTTTAGTCATATCCCAGTTTACCCTGATGAACTCTTTAGTCATATCCCAGTTTACCCTGATGAACTCTTTAGTCATATCCCAGTTTACCCTGATTAACTCTTTAGTCATATCCCAGTTTACCCTGATGAACTCTTTAGTCATATCCCATGTTACCCTGATTAACTCTTTAGTCATATCCCAGTTTACCCTGATTAGCTCTTTAGTCATATCCCAGTTTACCCTGATTAACTCTTTAGTCATATCCCAGTTTACCCTGATTAACTCTTTAGTCATATCCCAGTTTACCCTGATTAACTCTTTAGTCATATCCCAGTTTACCCTGATTAACTCTTTAGTCATATCCCAGTTTACCCTGATTAACTCTTTAGTCATATCCCAGTTTACCCTGATTAACTCTTTAGTCATATCCCATGTTACCCTGATTAACTCTTTAGTCATATCCCAGGTTACCCTGATTAACTCTTTAGTCATATCCCAGTTTAACATGATTAACTCTTTAGTCATATCCCAGTTTACCCTGATTAACTCTTTAGTCATATCCCAGTTTACCCTGATGAACTCTTTAGTCATATCCCAGTTTACCCTGATTAACTCTTTAGTCATATCCCAGTTTACCCTGATTAACTCTTTAGTCATATCCCATGTTACCCTGATTAACTCTTTAGTCATATCCCAGTTTACCCTGATTAACTCTTTAGTCATATCCCAGTTTACCCTGATTAACTCTTTAGTCATATCCCAGTTTACCCTGATGAACTCTTTAGTCATATCCCAGTTTACCCTGATTAACTCTTTAGTCATATCCCAGTTTACCCTGATTAACTCTTTAGTCATATCCCAGTTTACCCTGATTAACTCTTTAGTCATATCCCAGTTTACCCTGATTAACTCTTTAGTCATATCCCAGTTTACCTGATTAACTCTTTAGTCATATCCCAGTTTACCCTGATGAATCCTCTTTAGTCATATCCCAGTTTACCCTGATTAACTCTTTAGTCATATCCCAGTTTACCCTGATGAACTCTTTAGTCATATCCCAGTTTACCCTGATTAACTCTTTAGTCATATCCCAGTTTACCCTGATTAACTCTTTAGTCATATCCCCCTGATTAACTCTTTAGTCATATCCCAGTTTACCCTGATTAACTCTTTAGTCATATCCAGTTTACCCTGATTAACTCTTTAGTCATATCCCAGTTTACCCTGATTAACTCTTTAGTCATCCCAGTTTACCCTGATTAACTCTTTAGTCATTTACCCTGATTAACTCTTTTAGTCATATCCCAGTTTACCCTGATTAACTCTTTAGTCATATCCCAGTTTACCCTGATTAACTCTTTAGTCATATCCCAGTTTACCCTGATTAACTCTTTAGTCATATCCCAGTTTACCCTGATGAACTCTTTAGTCATATCCCAGTTTACCCTGATGAACTCTTTAGTCATATCCCTGTTTACCCTGATTAACTCTTTAGTCATATCCTAGTTTACCTATTGTAAACTCTTTAGTCATATCCCAGTTTACCCTGATTAACTCTTTAGTCATATCCCAGTTTACCCTGATTAACTCTTTAGTCATATCCCAGTTTACCCTGATTAACTCTCTAGTCATATCCCAGTTTACCCTGATTAACTCTTTAGTCATATCCCAGTTTACCCTGATGAACTCTTTAGTCATATCCCAGTTTACCCTGATTAACTCTTTAGTCATATCCCAGTTTACCCTGATTAACTCTTTAGTCATATCCCAGTTTACCCTTATTAACTCTTTAGTCATGTCCCAGTTTACCTTGATTAACTCTTTAGTCATATCCCAGTTTACCCTGATTAACTCTTTAGTCATATCCCTGTTTACCCTGATTAACTCTTTAGTCATATCCTAGTTTACCTATTGTAAACTATTTAGTCATATCCCAGTTTACCCTGATTAACTCTTTCGTCATATCCCAGTTTACCCTGATTAGCTCTTTAGTCATATCCCAGTTTACCCTGATTAACTCTAGTCATATCCCAGTTTACCCTGATTAACTCTAGTCATATCCCAGTTTACCCTGATGAACTCTTTAGTCATATCCCAGTTTACCCTGATTAACTCTTTAGTCTTATCTCAGTTTACCCTGATTAACTCTTTAGTCATATCCCAGATTACCCTGATTAACTCTTTAGTCATATCCCAGTTTACCCTGATTAACTCTTTAGTCATATCCCAGATTACCCTGATTAACTCTTTAGTCATATCCCAGTTTTCCCTGATTAACTCTTTGGTCATATCCCAGTTTACCTATTGTAAACTCTTTAGTCATATCTCAGTTTACCCTGATTAACTCTCTAGTCATATCCCAGTTTACCCTGATTAACTCTTTAGTCATATCCCAGTTTACCCTGATTAACTCTTTAGTCATATCCCAGTTTACCCTGATTAACTCTTTAGTCATATCCCAGTTTACCCTTATTAACTCTTTAGTCATATCCCAGTTTACCCTGATTAACTCTTTAGTCATGTCCCAGTTTACCTTGATTAACTCTTTAGTCATATCCCAGTTTACCCTGATTTACTCTTTGGTCATATCCCAGTTTACCTATTGTAATCTCTCTAGTCATATCCCTGTTTACCCTGATTAACTCTTTAGTCATATCCCAGTTTATCCTGATTAAGTCTTTAGTCATATCCCAGTTTACCCTGATTAACTCTTTAGTCATATCCCTGTTTACCCTGAATAACTCTTTAGTCATATCCCAGTTTACCTATTGTCTTATGGTCTTGCTTACACCTAGCGACCTGTTTAAAAAAAAAAACTATTATCAGCCAAAAATATTCCCCTTTATTTGGATCTTCAAGCCAGACGAAATGAAACTGTTTTTTTCTGTAATGAATATGAATTCGGAGGGCAGAAATGTTTAAATATTAAAGCATTAGCTCTCACTAAACGTGTCATTCATACAAAAGTTATCCATAAAACGAGTTCTCTAGCAGATTAGTAGGAATGTCTCACCCCATGTTCAAGAATGGCCTTTATCCCTTTCTTCAGATTACAACTTTTAGTTGATCTCCAAAACATCGCTATTTTTAAAACAAGCCATTGAAAATTGGTTTCAATTTCAGTTTAATCCACCAGAAAATACAGAATAAATAATACAACAAACATTGTGTTAAACTCAAATATACCAATTGATTAAAAAAACTCATAAAATTATAAAAATAGGTGTAATCTTTGTAAATGATATCATAAATAGGACTGGTGGCATTATGCCAAGAATGTGAAAAGCTGTCATCAAGCCTAAGGGTGGCTACTTTGGAGAACACTTTGTTGGCTACTACATCCTTCCATACGTGTTATTTCATAGTTTTGATGTCTTCACTACTATTCTACAATGTAGAAAATAGTTTAAATAATAAAATAAAGAAAACCCTTGAATGAGTAGGTGTGTCCAAACCTTTGACTGATACGGTATAAATAGGGTATTTTAGTAGTATGTCCTTCTCCGTTGACCAGTGAACTTATATCAGTGAACTATGTCTTGATCTACTGCAGTTTCACAGCAAGGAGGATCTAAAACATGGCAAAAATAAACCAGAACACCATTCACCAACAACAATCTCTCCACAGTCCAGATCATAGTGCAAGCCTGCTCAGTATATTTTGCACTCTGCATCCCTGCAATGTACGGTTGAGATGAAGCCTGAAGAAACCGTTGTCCTTGTTAAATATTGTGTAAATGCATCACTTTTATATGATTCATATGAATATCAATTGTCCTTGTCAGGGCAGTAATTACCTCATCATTAGAGCTCTGGCCAGGAGAACTATGTAATGGAGGAGGGTCAATGAACCAGTCACGAGATGAGTAACCTTGACTGAGACCTGGAGACCTGGATTAGCTCTCCAAGCTAAAAGCTAGACTTGAGTTCAAACGGGTTAACACTGTATTGTGGTGAGTCTTGCAGGATGTCTGGGTTTCATCCCTGCCGGGCAGATACGGACGAGCCCAAGGCTTTACATATAGAATTCAGTGAACTGAACTTGGGGTTAAGTGTTTCAATATACAATATGTGAGAAAAAATAGATTTATTGTAAGAAAACGAAAAGTGAAAAATAGATGAAAGGTAACAAAAGACACGAAGGTCATGTGTCGCAATATAATTCCATTTGCTGTTATGTGGTCTGGCCGCTGTGGAAGCGGGGGGGGGTGCTGTGTCCTTTGTTGCCGTAGAAACAAGTCAGGTAGAGCTGTGCCATCATGTAGAGAAACTGAGAGAATTTGAAAAGAACATTGTTTCCACATCGCTGAGTCTTACAGTAAACTTTGAATTAGAAACTATAAAATCAAGCAATCCAAACAGAGAACGTAACACATTTCTATAAATTTCAAAAACTGAATTGTACGTATTTGGGCACCTTCAGGGCTTTGATGTGATACAAAGCAGCCCGTGTAGGAAACAACATTCGAGTGAAGAAGAGTTGTCCTTTCATGACAATTAAAGAATTACCCCATGCATGGAAGAAAAGAGACAGATATAACACCTTTACAAACCACTCACAAAGTGAAATCTGCTTTAAAAGGAATGGTTTTTGGTTGAAGCTACTTGTATTTCATTGACCTGACTAATGAAAAAAGTGAAACAACAACTCTGTCCTTTCATTAAACATTATTGTTAATGTCAGGTTGAAAACAGTGTCTTCATTAAACATTATTTTTAATGTCAGGCCGAAAACAGTGTCTTCATTAAACATTATTGTTAATGTCAGGCTCGAAAACAGTGTCTTGAATTAAACATTATTGTTAATGTCAGGTTGAAAACACTGTCTTCATTAAACATTATTGTTCATGTCAGGCCCGAAAACAGTGTCTTCATTAAACATTATTGTTAATGTCAGGCCCGAAAACAGTGTCTTGAATTAAACATTATTGTTAATGTCAGGTTGAAAACACTGTCTTCATTAAACATTATTGTTGATGTCAGGTTGAAAACAGTGTCTTCATTAAACATTATTGTTAATGTCAGGTTGAAAACAGTGTCTTCATTAAACATTATTGTTAAAGTCAGGTTGAAAACAGTGTCTTCATTAAACATTATTGTTAATGTCAGGTTGAAAACAGTGTCTTCATTAAACATTATTGTTAATGTCAGGTTGAAAACAGTGTCTTCATTAAACATTATTGTTAATGTCAGGCTGAAAACAGTGTCTTCATTAAACATTATTGTTAATGTCAGGTTGAAAACACTGTCTTCATTAAACATTATTGTTAATGTCAGGTTGAAAACACTGTCTTCATTGAACATTATTGTTAATGTCAGGCCGAAAACAGTGTCTTCATTAAACATTATTGTTAATGTCAGGTTGAAAACAGTGTCTTCATTGAACATTATTGTTAATGTCAGGCCGAAAACAGTGTCTTCATTAAACATTATTGTTAATGTCAGGTTGAAAACACTGTCTTCATTAAACATTATTGTTAATGTCAGGTTGAAAACAGTGTTTTCATTAAACATTATTGTTAATGTCAGGTTGAAAACAGTGTCTTCATTAAACATTATTGTTAATGTCAGGTTGAAAACAGTGTCTTCATTGAACATTATTGTTAATGTCAGGCCGAAAACAGTGTCTTCATTAAACATTATTGTTAATGTCAGGTTGAAAACACTGTCTTCATTAAACATTATTGTTAATGTCAGGTTGAAAACACTGTCTTCATTGAACATTATTGTTAATGTCAGGCCGAAAACAGTGTCTTCATTAAACATTATTGTTAATGTCAGGTTGAAAACACTGTCTTCATTGAACATTATTGTTAATGTCAGGCCGAAAACAGTGTCTTCATTAAACATTATTGTTAATGTCAGGTTGAAAACACTGTCTTCATTAAACATTATTGTTAATGTCAGGTTGAAAACTGTGTTTTCATTAAACATTATTGTTAATGTCAGGTTGAAAACAGTGTCTTCATTAAACATTATTGTTAATGTCAGGTTGAAAACAGAATCTTCATTACAATCTTCATTGGCTGTCTTGTTCTTTGTTTCAAAGTTAAACTGACAGGAAGCGACGGGCTCATATCATAGGATTAATGGACGAAGAACATGGCGTGGATCTCCTTCATGTATATGTACATGGAGTGGTTCCACTTCCTGAGTGTTTGCCTTAGCGTGAATATAATTGGCTGTAAGGACGTGTAGAAAATGCATTGGGAAACTGTTAGGAAATGGAGTGCAGTAGTGTTAGACTTACGTTATCATGGGTTATCTTGCCGAGATGACAGACCTCCTGTAATAACACAAGGTGAAACTAAGTTATTGCACGTTGTCCATGATTACATGCAATGCTGCATTCATCCACACTCTTGACTTTCGATGTGATTAAGAGTCCAGACTTAAAAAAAAAAAATGATATGGAATATCATCCCCAGGGAGACGATTGGTGTCAAATGTTATTATTTTGTCTGGTCGACGTGGGAAAACTCTCTGATAAATGTTTGCGATTATGAGCAGGTGAAAGTTCATCTATAAGCGTCCTGTTTCAGAAAAACAATCTAGTCTTTAGCTCTATATTGATTTCTTAGGAAGAGCAAAAAAGGTTGTAAGTCAAATGGTTAATACCGCTCGGATGGAAAATACACCCTTAATGCAGAACCTGACATTACCACGACAACACAAGCCAATAATAACTGACACTCTGATGAAGATGTGTTGGCATGTCAGCGGTGAAGAAGCACTGAATTTCAAATGAAGCATAAACAATTAACAATAAAACAATGACAAGCTTCTAAATTGAGAACAAAAGAGGCACGCAAGGCTGCAGAATAGAGCATCCTCTCCCAGGGGAACAGATAACAGCTCATTGAGAGATAACAGTATTACATTTTTAATCACCAAATTTGTTTTTCTTTGTACTGTGTATAATAATCTGACTACATTGACTTGATTTGCAAAGAAAAAAAAGAGAGATTTGAGGGTGAAGGGTAACTGATGACGACAAGCTGAGAGAGTTACTGACTGAGGACTGAGGGAGAAGGGAAACATTGATGAGAACAAGTTGAGAGGGTTACTGACTGAGGACTGAGGGGGAAGGGAAACATTGATGAGAACAAGTTGAGAGGGTTACTGACTGAGGACTTAAGGAGAAGGGAAACATTGATGAGAACAAGTTGAGAGGGTTACTGACTGAGGACTGAGGGGGAAGAGAAACATTGATGATGACAATTTGAGAGGGTTACTGACTGAGGACTGAGGGTGAAGGGAAACATTGATGAGAACAAGTTGAGAGGGTTGAGGGAGAAGGGAAACATTGATGAGAACAAGTTGAGAGGGTTACTGACTGAGGACTGAGGGAGAAGGGAAACATTGATGAGAACAAGTTGAGAGGGATACTGACTGAGGACTGAGGGTGAAGGGAAACATTGATGAGAACAAGTTGAGAGGGATACTGACTGAGGACTGAGGAGGAAGGGAAACATTGATGAGAACAAGTTGAGAGGGATACTGACTGAGGACTGAGGGTGAAGGGAAACATTGATGAGAACAAGTTGAGAGGGTTACTGACTGAGGACTGAGGGTGAAGGGAAACATTGATGAGAACAAGTTGAGAGAGTTACTGACTGAGGACTGAGGAGGAAGGGAAACATTGGTGATGACAAGTTGAGAGAGTTACTGACTGAGGACTGAGGGTGAAGGGAAACATTGCTGATGACAAACTACGAGAGTTACTGACTGACAGTTGAGGTTGAAGGGAAACATTGATTGATGATGAAAAGCTGAGAGAGTTACTGACTGAGGTGAAATGATTAAAGAGTACTGCATCAATACGTTAAGAAACCACACAACTAAGGTGAATGATGAACAGGAACTAGAAAGCGAGTATATTTGTACAGGATGTACAGTATATGTCAACAAGTCAAGAGACCACACACCAAACTATGCATTTCCTTTAGCCTATGCAAACCAATTTGCAGGCGAACCATAAGAATGCTTTGATGAAGTTAAACTGTGTTCTTGTCTCACAGCGGTGAAAAATAGAGCAACCTGTTACCATTCAGAAATGCGACTTGACCTGCGGTCTGGCTAGCCAGAGGACCATACAGTATGTGTGTGCAGCCCAATAGCGGAAAATGTCAATACGTCATTGGAGCACTGCCAGTGTCCCAAATGACACCCTATTCCCTAAATATAGTGTGCTACGTTTGACCAGGATCCATAAGTCCCTTTTTAAAATTAGTGCACAATATAGGACATAGGGTGTCGTTTGGGTCTCAAACACTCTTTTCTGAGGCTAGCAGTGGGGGATTGGAAAAGAGAAAGGGGGAATACCTAGTCAGTTGTCCAACTGAATGCGTTCAACTGACATGTGTCTTCCGCATTTAGCCCAACCCCTCTGAATCAGAGACTAATCGGAGGACGGGTATAGGTAGTGAAATCATTTAAGGTTTAGAGGTAAATGGGGTAGAAGGTCAAATGTACTTTTTAAAGATTATTGCCCTTAAATTACTTAAAACACTGCCAAGTGACTCCTTCCATCAGACAGAGTAAGAAATGAGCAATCAACCTAAATTAACGAGCAAATAATTGGTCAAACCATGAAAGGAGCTGTGGTAGTGTTATGTCAGAAGAGATGTGTTGGAGATCAGACGTTTGGTTGATCTGAACTGCCTGTTTATAGGACATCTAAAGCTCGTCGGATTACCTCATTCTAGTCTAACATCAGGTATCTAGATCAGTTTAACTGGATTCCCTCAGATAATTATTGGGCTGTAGTTGGTCCACTTAGCTAGCGTTAATATTTTCTTGCCATTGAGACTGAAACCTGATTTTTTTTTTTTTACTTTAAAAAAAATGATTTAATGCATCAAATATGAAGACAAAGTTAGGAACTGACATTCTGTACTTGTCAACATTGTTTGAAGAAGTGTTTAATGTACATCCTCAACCGTACATTTTCGGTAGGTAGCTGTCAAACAGTTACGTTTGGTACTATGTATTATTCAACATTTCACGACGTAAATAGCTTTGTGTTACGGACCTCACCGACCAATTAAAATGTGTGACACCGTGACACAGTTGAACAGAGAAAGTTCTTCAAAAAGTGACCTACTGTAATGTAGGTTTAGTTTTCTAGCAAATTTATATCACAGTTTACAGGAGAGAATAATGTGTGATCCGTCTCTGTAGTGCTGGGTCGCTGACCCTCTCCTCTCCATCTTTACGCCTCTCCAGACCACTGGTTTCCAAGCGTCCACAGCCATGCCTGGTAGAGAGATGGAGATAAGTGCATGTGATGGTACCCACATCAAAGCGGTGGAAGAGTGTCTTAGCGAGCAGAGGCAGTGGAGCTCGAAACGCAGCTTTGATCATTCTCAGCTTTCTGATCATTAAAATATTGGATAAATAATTGATTAAAACCAGAGCTCTGTATCCCAATTTATTCCAACCTTGACACTCATCTTGTCTTTCGCTTTATATCAATAAGTGTGTGGGTACAACTCTGAGAGGATCATGTATGCATTGTGCCCCTCCATTCAGAGTCTTTAAATAATACATAAAACATTACCAACTGACATCACTTACAGTCTGTAGATATAATATGAACAACAATCATATTGTTCAAGGTCTGGGGCGGCAGGGAAGCCTGGTGGTTAGAGCGTTGGTCGTGTAATCGGAAGGTTGCAAGTTCAAGTTCAAGTTCAAACCCCCGAGCTGACAGGCAGTTAACCCACTGTTCCTAGGCCGTCATTGAAAATAAGAATTTGTTCTTAACTGACTTGCCTGGTTGTTGATACTGTATGGGTATAACCCTCGTTCTCCCGTGACGATATGGTTATAACCCTCGTTCTCCTGTGACGATATGGTTAAAACCCTCGTTCTCCCGTGATGATATGGTTATAACCCTCGTTCTCCTTTGACAATATGGTTATAACCCTCGTTATAACCCTCGTTCTCCCGTGACGATATGGTTATATAACCCTTGTTCTCCCGTGACAATATGGTTATAACCCTCGTTCTCCCGTGACAATATGGTTATAACCCTCGTTATAACCCTCGTTCTCCCGTGATGATATGGTTATAACCCTCGTTCTCCCGTGACGATATGGTTATATAACCCCCGTTCTCCAGTGATGATATGGTTATAACCCTCGTTCTCCCATGACGATATGGTTATAACCCTCATTCTCCCGTGACGATATGGTTATAACCCTCGTTCTCCCGTGATGATATGGTTATATATCCCTCGTTCTCCCGTGACGATATGGTTATAACCCTCATTATAACCCTTGTTCTCCAGTGATGATATGGTTATAACCCTTGTTCTCCCATGACAATATGGTTATAACCCTCGTTCTCCCTTGACAATATGGTTATAACCCTCGTTATAACCCTCGTTCTCCCGTGACGATATGGTTATATAACCCTTGTTCTCCCGTGACGATATGGCTAATAACCCTCGTTCTCCCGTGATGATATGGTTATAACCCTCGTTCTCCAGTGATGATATGGTTATAACCCTCGTTCTCCGTGACAATATGGTTATAACCCTCGTTATAACCCTCGTTCTCCAGTGATGATATGGTTATAACCCTCATTCTCCAGTGATGATATGGTTATAACCCTCGTTCTCCCGTGATGATATGGTTATAACCCTCGTTCTCCCGTGATGATATGGTTATAACACTCGTTCTCCCGTGATGATAAGGTTATAACCCTCATTCTCCCGTGATGATATGGTTATAACCCTCGTTATAAACCTCGTTCTCCCGTGACGATATGGTTATAACCCTCGTTCTCCCGTGATGATATGGTTATAACCCTCGTTCTCCCGTGACAATATGGTTATAACCCTCGTTCTCTCGTGACGATATGGTTATATAACCCTTGTTCTCCCGTGACGATATGGTTATAACCCTCGTTATAAACCTCGTTCTCCCGTGACGATATGGTTATAACCCTCGTTCTCCCGTGATGATATGGTTATAACCCTCGTTCTCCCGTGATGATAAGGTTATAACCCTCATTCTCCCGTGATGATATGGTTATAACCCTCGTTATAAACCTCGTTCTCCCGTGACGATATGGTTATAACCCTCGTTCTCCTTTGACAATATGGTTATAACCCTCGTTATAACCCTCGTTCTCCCGTGACGATATGGTTATATAACCCTTGTTCTCCCGTGACAATATGGTTATAACCCTCGTTCTCCCGTGACAATATGGTTATAACCCTCGTTATAACCCTCGTTCTCCCGTGATGATATGGTTATAACCCTCGTTCTCCCGTGACGATATGGTTATATAACCCCCGTTCTCCAGTGATGATATGGTTATAACCCTCGTTCTCCCATGACGATATGGTTATAACCCTCATTCTCCCGTGACGATATGGCTATAACCCTCGTTCTCCCGTGATGATATGGTTATATATCCCTCGTTCTCCCGTGACGATATGGTTATAACCCTCATTATAACCCTTGTTCTCCAGTGATGATATGGTTATAACCCTTGTTCTCCCATGACAATATGGTTATAACCCTCGTTCTCCCTTGACAATATGGTTATAACCCTCGTTATAACCCTCGTTCTCCCGTGACGATATGGTTATATAACCCTTGTTCTCCCGTGACGATATGGCTAATAACCCTCGTTCTCCCGTGATGATATGGTTATAACCCTCGTTCTCCAGTGATGATATGGTTATAACCCTCGTTCTCCCGTGACAATATGGTTATAACCCTCGTTATAACCCTCGTTCTCCAGTGATGATATGGTTATAACCCTCATTCTCCAGTGATGATATGGTTATAACCCTCGTTCTCCCGTGATGATATGGTTATAACCCTCGTTCTCCCGTGATGATATGGTTATAACCCTCGTTCTCCCGTGATGATAAGGTTATAACCCTCATTCTCCCGTGATGATATGGTTATAACCCTCGTTATAAACCTCGTTCTCCCGTGACGATATGGTTATAACCCTCGTTCTCCCGTGATGATATGGTTATAACCCTCGTTCTCCCGTGACAATATGGTTATAACCCTCGTTCTCTCGTGACGATATGGTTATATAACCCTTGTTCTCCCGTGACGATATGGTTATAACCCTCGTTATAAACCTCGTTCTCCCGTGACGATATGGTTATAACCCTCGTTCTCCCGTGATGATATGGTTATAACCCTCGTTCTCCCGTGATGATAAGGTTATAACCCTCATTCTCCCGTGATGATATGGTTATAACCCTCGTTATAAACCTCGTTCTCCCGTGACGATATGGTTATAACCCTCATTCTCCTGTGATGATATGGTTATAACCCTCGTTCTCCATGATGATATGGTTGTAACCCTCGTTATACCCCTCGTTCTCCAGTGATGATATGGTTATAAACAAATTGATGGTCACACCAGGTACTGACTGGTTTTCTGATACTTTTGTTCAAGGTATCTGTGACCAACAGATGCATATCTGTATTCCCAGTCATGTGAACTTCATAGATTACGGGTTAATAAATGTATTTAAATTGTCTGATTTCCTTCATTTGCACACACTGTATATATACGTACTTTTCTTTCCTGCTGTATTATTGACTGTATGTTTTGTTTATTCCATGTGTAACTCTGCGCTGTTGTTTGTGTCGAACTGCTTTGCTTTATCTTGGCCAGGTCTTAGTTGTAAATGAGAACTTGTTCTCAACTGGCCTACCTGATTAAATAAAAGTGAAATAAATAAAATAAAAAATACATTTGAGCTGTAACTCTGTAAAATCTTCAAAATTATATATATATTTTTAATTCAGTATAGATGACATGTCATTTTATATTTACCCGGCAACCCAAGGTGAGTACAACAATGGTTTTGTTTACTGTGAACATGTTACTTAGTTACAATTTCAATTGAAATGTATCGATCACTGTGGCTTTTTAGAGTCAATATTCTAACTGTAAAAATATATATTCCTACTAATGTGAAGAAAGCCTTCATGGTTACATTATTACTGGTAGAGGCAGTTTAGACCCCAAAACAGACACTGATGTTTGCCGAAAACTTCCTTCTCAGACTGTTAGCTAACGTTTCCAGCTAACACAAAACAAATGTAATGTGTTAACGTTAACGTTAGCTAACATTAGCTAAAATTTGCAAACTATTTCCCTCATTGAACTCATCCCCTGTTTTATTTTCTTTCCAGCCTTGTGTCTTCGTGTCTTTCTTTACAGAAAGTCTATCTATCTACCTGTATAGATGAAAATCGTAAATTGCTAACATAATAATATCTGTTTTTCCTAAAGTGTGTTTTGGCAATCCTTGCAACCTAATGTGTGGTGTTTGTCTGGCAATTTGTTTGCGGTGCCACAGAGTACTGTACTGTGGTTGTTTAACAAGCCAATCCTACATCTGTCTGTGGTTGTTTAACAAGCCAATCCTACATCTGTCTGTAGTTGTTTAACAAGCCAATCCTACATCTGTCTGTGGTTGTTTAACAAGCCAATCCTACATCTGTCTGTAGTTGTTTCACTAGCCAATCCTACATCTGTCTGTAGTTGTTTCACTAGCCAATCCTACATCTGTCTGTTGTTGTTTCACTAGCCAATCCTACATCTGTCTGTAGTTGTTTAACAAGCCAATCCTACATCTGTATGTAGTTGTTTAACAAGCCAATCCTACATCTGTCTGTGGTTGTTTATCAAGCCAATCCTACATCTGTCTGTAGTTGTTTCACTAGACAATCCTACATCTGTCTGTAGTTGTTTCACTAGCCAATCCTACATCTGTCTGTAGTTGTTTCACTAGCCAATCCTACATCTGTCTGTAGTTGTTTAACAAGCCAATCCTACATCTGTATGTGGTTGTTTATCAAGCCAATCCTACATCTGTCTGTAGTTGTTTCACTAGCCAATCCTACATCTGTCTGTAGTTGTTTCACTAGCCAATCCTACATCTGTCTGTAGTTGTTTCACTAGCCAATCCTACATCTGTCTGTAGTTGTTTAACAAGCCAATCCTACATCTGTCTGTGGTTGTTTAACAAGCCAATCCTACATCTGTCTGTGGTTGTTTCACCAGCCAGGGCAGTAAGTGAAGATCTGTGTACTGTCTGTCTAAGGCAGTAAGTCAAGGTCTGTGTATTGTCTGTCTAGGGCAGTAAGTGAAGATCTGTGTACTGTCTGTCTAGGGCAGTAAGTGAAGGCCTGTGTACTGTCTGTCTAGGGCAGTAAGTGAATATCTGTGTACTGTCTATCTAGGGCAGTAAGTGAAGATCTGTGTACTGTCTGTCTAGGGCAGTAAGTGAAGAACTGTGTACTGTCTGTCTAGGGCAGTAAGTGAAGATCTGTGTACTGTCTGTCTAGGGCAGTAAGTGAAGATCTGTGTACTGTCTGTTTAGGGCAGTAAGTGAAGGTCTGTGTACTGTCTGTCTAGGGCAGTAAGTGAAGATCTGTGTACTGTCTGTCTAGGGCAGTAAGTGAAGATATGTGTACTGTCTATCTAGGGCAGTAAGTGAAGATCTGTGCACTGCCTATCTAGGGCAGTAAGTGAAGAACTGTGTACTGTCTGTCTAGGGCAGTTAGTGAAGATCTGTGTACTGTCTGTCTAGGGCAGTAAGTGAAGATCTGTGTACTGTCTGTTTAGGGCAGTAAGTGAAGGTCTGTGTACTGTCTGTCTTGGGCAGTAAGTGAAGATCTGTGTACTGTCTATCTAGGGCAGTAAGTGAAGTTCTGTGTACTGTCTGTCTAGGGCAGTAAGTGAAGGTCTGTGTACTATCTGTCTAGGGCAGCAAGTGAAGGTCTGTGTACTGTCTGTCTAGGGCAGTAAGTGAAGAACTGTGTAATGTCTGTCTAGGGCAGTGAATTAAGATCTGAATATTTCGTTTTCTACTGAAAATGGAGTAGATTGGGAGAACGATATGAAATGTAGTGTATGATGCGATAAATTAAGACATTGACTCCGGGGCCCTTGTACCCTTAATAGTTTAACACTAATGAGATCTGGGTGCTCCCTCCCTCCCTCCCTCCAGTCACTGCAGTCAGTCTGCTCACTTCACAGTTTATTTAACAGTGTAAATAACTTTAAAGATGTGAAGACAGAAGCAGAGAGAGCTCATCTTGGCTGAGCTGCCAAAGCAATCCCACTCGTTTTCGTTTCCTATTACCTCAGTCGTGACCGGAGGATCTCTTTGGTGAGTAGCGAGTGGTGAGAACGGTTATAGTCAACTGCTGTTCAACTGTGTGAATTCTTTGAAATGACGGTCAAGACCGAGCTGTGTCATGACAGCTCAGTACTCCAGTGTCAATGTGGGGCCGTGGACTTGTGCAACCGATAGACGTGTTTGGGCTGCCTGTGTTTATTAACGCAGGGTAGGAGACGGCTCTCACAACTCAGTCGGCACTGTCAGTGTCAGTGTTTCGTAGCTGCAGGCCTACTCCCATCCGCTGACATTACACTATGAGCCTGACATGGCTCAAGTGTACATTCCTTACCATAACTTATATTTCTTGTGAACTTGAGATTGTAGGCGATTAGTCTGATTTACATTTTAAACAATACATCTACTAAAATGAAAATAAAATGGGCGAACAAACTTTTCACCGTTTCAACTTATGCTACTTTATTTGGGTTTTGTTCTTGCTTAACAACTTATAGCTAATTGTTCACACTCAAATAAGGGAAGATCTCTTTACACTACAAGGGTTAAGAGGTGTGAATTCTGTCAGTTTGAGATATGCCACCCTGGCCTGAGTGCGTAATGGGTTTGTAGTTTACTTTCATGTAGCAATATATAAAATTTTGGGTGACCTGACCAAATTCACATATACAGTGCCTTGCGAAAGTATTTGTCCCCCTTGAACTTTGCGACCTTTTGCCACATTTCAGGCTTCAAACATAAGGATATAAAACTGTATTTTTTTGTGAAGAATCAACAACAAGTGGGACACAATCATGAAGTGGAACGACATTTATTGGATATTTCAAACTTTTTTAACAAATCAAAAACTGAAAAATTGGGCGTGCAAAATTATTCAGCCCCCTTAAGTTAATACTTTGTAGCGCCACCTTTTGCTGCGATGACAGCTGTAAGTCGCTTGGGTTATGTCTCTATCAGTTTTGCACATCGAGAGACTGAAATTTTTTCCCATTCCTCCTTGCAAAACAGCTCGAGCTCAGTGAGGTTGGATGGAGAGCATTTGTGAACAGCAGTTTTCAGTTCTTTCCACAGATTCTCGATTGGATTCAGGTCTGGACTTTGACTTGGCCATTCTAACACCTGGATATGTTTATTTTTGAACAATTCCATTGTAGATTTTGCTTTATGTTTTGGATCATTGTCTTGTTGGAAGACAAATCTCCGTCCCAGTCTCAGGTCTTTTGCAGACTCCATCAGGTTTTCTTCCAGAATGGTCCTGTATTTGGCTCCATCCATCTTCCCATCAATTTTAACCATCTTCCCTGTCCCTGCTGAAGAAAAGCAGGCCCAAACCATGATGCTGCCACCACCATGTTTGACAGTTGGGATGGTGTGTTGCTTTTACGCCAAACATAACGTTTTGCATTGTTGACAAAAAGTTCAATTTTGGTTTCATCTGACCAGAGCACCTTCTTCCACATGTTTGGTGTGTCTCCCAGGTGGCTTGTGGCAAACTTTAAACAACACTTTTTATGGATATCTTTAAGAAATGGCTTTCTTCTTGCCACTCTTCCATAAAGGCCAGATTTGTGCAATATACGACTGATTGTTGTCCTATGGACAGAGTTTCCCACCTCAGCTGTAGATCTCTGCAGTTCATCCAGAGTGATCATGGGCCTCTTGACTGCATCTCTGATCAGTCTTCTCCTTGTATGAGCTGAAAGTTTAGAGGGACGGCCAGGTCTTGGTAAATTTGCAGTGGTCTGATACTCCTTCCATTTCAATATTATCGCTTGCACAGTGCTCCTTGGGATGTTTAAAGCTTGGGAAATCTTTTTGTATCCAAATCTGGCTTTAAACTTCTTCACAACAGTATCTCGGACCTGCCTGGTGTGTTCCTTGTTCTTCATGATGCTCTCTGCGCTTTTAACGGACCTCTGAGACTATCACAGTGCAGGTGCATTCATACGGAGACTTGATTACACACAGGTGGATTGTATTTATCATCATTAGTCATTTAGGTCAACATTGGATCATTCAGAGATCCTCACTGAACTTCTGGAGAGAGTTTGCTGCACTGAAAGTAAAGGGGCTGAATAATTTTGCACGCCAAATTTTTCAGTTTTTGATTTGTTAAAAAAGTTTGAAATATCCAATAAATGTCGTTCCACTTTATGATTGTGTCCCACTTGTTGTTGATTCTTCACAAAAAAATGCAGTTTTATATCTTTATGTTTGAAGCCTGAAATGTGGCAAAAGGTCGCAAAGTTCAAGGGGGCCGAATACTTTCGCAAGGCACTGTAAATACTCACATATGTGAGTTATAGATCTGCCATTCTCATTGAAAGCAAGTCTAAAAACAATAGATCTGTTCTATGTGCTCTATTTCTATGCTTCCATTTCTTAAGTTTAGCTTTTGTGTCTTTAGGTTTTGAACACCAGCTTCAAACAGCTGTTCATACTATATTTTTAGTTATGACAAATATATTTCAGAGCGCTTTAGATGGTATAATGATTTTCTACACTATACTAGCTTTTTTGGTAAGATAAACTCAATTGAGCTAACGATTAGAGATTTAGCAACCAGGAAATGGCAGAGATTTAGCATTACGTGGTGAGTGTTTCCCCTTAACAATCCCAAGCCGTCCAGTAGGAGAAAGAGAGAGAGAGAGAGAGAGAGAGTGAGAGAGAGAGAGTGAGAGAGAGAGAGAGAGAGAGAGAGAGAGAGAGAGAGAGAGAGTGAGAGAGAGAGAGAGAGAGCGAGAGAGAGAGAGAGAGTGAGAGAGAGAGAGAGAATAACGCAGGCAGATTTAGGCCCATACCCGCTAATGATCAAAATCCAGAAAAGAGACGTTCAATTCTACAAGCACCTAAAAGGAAGAGATTCCCAAATCTTCAATAACAAAGCCATCACCTACAGAACAAGGAACCTGGAGAAGAGCACCCTAAGCAAGCTGGTCTCAAAGCTTTGACTATGTACAGACTCAGTGAGCATAGCCTTGCTATTGAGAAAGGCAGCCTAAGGCAGACCTGGCTCTCAAGAGAAGACAGGCTATGTGCACACTGCCTACAATATGAGGTGGAAACTAAGCTGCACTTCCTAACCTCCTGCCACATGTATGACCATATTAGAGAGACATATTTCCCACAGATTACACAGATCCACAAAGAATTTGAAAACAAATCCAATTTTGATCAACTCCCATATCCATTGTGTGAATTACCACAGTGTGCCATCACAAGACTTGAGCAAGACTTGTGACGTGTTGCCACAAGAAAAGGGCAACCAGTGAAGAACACACACCATTGGAAATACAACCTAGTATATTTATGTTAAAAAAAATATATTCCCATTTCTACTTAAACTATTTGCACATCATTACAACATTTATTCTTTTGGAACTTCTGTGAGTGTAATGTTTACTGTTACATTTGTATAGTTTATTTCACTTTTGTTAATGATCTATTTCACTTGCTTTGGCAATGTTAACATACATTTCCCATGCTAATAAAGCGCCCTTAAATTGAGTTGAAATGTAATATAATATAATTGAAATGTAATTTAATTGAAATAAATTGAATTGAAATTGAATTGCGATGCTACATATTGATCCTCCCCAGTACCAGCGGCTAGCCCTTCCTGATTTCATTAGGCTGCCTGGTGTTAATTACTCCACACTCTAACCTTTCCCTGTTTCATTTGGACCGACAAAATTGGCTGAATTCAAGAAGAGGGCTACGTCCCAAATGGCACCATCATTTCATATAGTGTACTACTTTTGACCAGAGTCTTGTCAAAAGTGGTCCACTATATAGGGAATAGGGTGCCATTTTGAACGCACATGACGTGAGAATAAAAGGCAGAATAGCTTGACGTGTTTGTTGGATCCCTGAGCTGCCTCCCAAGCGGCGTCATAATTAAAAAAATTCATCAATGTTCTTCTTTCCTCATCAAATTATACTGGAGAAGGAGGCTAAGAGGTCATTGTTTTGGGAGGGAGGACTCATTTATGACATCATCTCACTGGTCTGATCTGGTTAGTTGTCTAGGGAGTTACATCAGTCAAGTGGTTTTCATGTTTTTTATTTAAATACACAATTGCCTTTTTTTTAAACCAATTTGATCATCTTTATTCATTAATTTACTGTCTATTCTTTTCTTGGGACTAAACACCGTGATTTCAGAGTCTGTCTCAAAGGGCACTTCAACTCCTAAGAACTTAAAGGAAGGGTTAAATGCAGGAATACATACACGTTGGGTTAAATGTAGGAATAATCATATGATGCTTATATGATCTGGTATATATGTTTGTATTGTTAGCTAAAAGAGAAAAATATACATGACATCTAATGCTAACTTCACAGATGACGCAATAAAATATGCTTTAGAAGATCACGATCACGATGTTGACGATGGCGACAATGTCCTTTAATCCTTAAAATATATACGTAACAAAAAAATATAAACACAACATGTAAACATGTGTTTCACATTTGTTAGTTCCCATGTTTCATGAGCTGAAATAACAGATCCTAGAACTGTTTCATACGCACAGAAAAATATTATTTCTCTCATTTATGTTGCACACAAATTTGTTTACATCCCTGTTAGTCGGTAGAGTGTGGCTCAGTCGGTAGAGCATGGCGCTTGCAACGCCAAGCGTCGTGGGTTCGATTCCCGCTGGGGCCACCCATATGTAAAAGTAGTGGCCCCAGCCGACTTGTAAGTCGCTTTGGACAAAAGCGTCTGCTAAATGGGATATATTATTATTATATTATTATAGTGAGCATTTCTCCTTTTCCCACGTAATCCATCCACCTGACAGATGTGGCATAACAAGAAGCTGATTAAACAGCATGATCATTACACAGGTGCACCTTGTGCTGGATGACAATGAAAGCCACTCTAAAATGGGCAGTTTTGTAATACAACACAATGTCACAGATTTCTCAAATTTGAGGGAGTGTGCAATTGGCATGCTGACTGCAGGAATGTCCACCAATTTATACAATTGAATGTTCATTTCTCTGACATAAGCCAAAGCCATTGTCCAAACCAGCCTCACAGTCGCAGACCATATTTAACCAACCCAGGACCTCCACGCCTGGCTTCTTCACCTGCGGGATTGTCTTAGACCAGCCACCCAGACAGCTGATGAAACTGAGTATTTCTGTATGTAATAAAGCGCGTTTGTGAGGAAAAATTCATTCTGATTGGCTGGGCCTGGCTCCCCAATGGATGGGCCAATGGCTGCACCCTTGCCCAGTCATGTATTTGTATATGTATTTATTATGGATCCTCATTAGTTCAACGCAGCAGCTACTCTTCCTGGGGTCCAGCAAAAACTAAAGCATTTACACAATTTTTAAAAACATTACAATACATTCATAACACATTTCACAACATATTAAGCATGTGCCCTCAGGCCCCTACTCCACTACAACATATCTACAGTACTAAATTACTGTGTGCGTGTGTGTATAATGCGTACGCTATTGTGTGTGCGCATGCATGTGTCTGTACCTGTGTGTGTGTCTCTTCACAGTCCTCGCTGTTAAGGTGTATTTTTATCTGTTTTCTAAATGTAATTTTACTGCTTTCATCAGTTACTTGATGTGTAGTAGAGTTCCATGTAGTCATGGCTCTATGTAGTACTGTGGAATAGAGTTCCATGTAGTCATGGCTCTATGTAGTACTGTGGAATAGAGTTCCATGTAGTCATGGCTCTATGTAGTACTGTGGAATAAAGTTCCATGTAGTCATGGCTCTATGTAGTACTGTGGAATAGAGTTCCATGTAGTCATGGCTCTATGTAGTAATGTGGAATAGAGTTCCATGTAGTCATGGCTCTATGTAGTACTGTGGAATAGAGTTCCATGTAGTCATGGCTCTATGTAGTAATGTGGAATAGAGTTCCATGTAGTCATGGCTCTATGTAGTACTGTGGAATAGAGTTCCATGTAGTCATGGCTCTATGTAGTAATGTGGAATAGAGTTCCATGTAGTCATGGCTCTATGTAGTACTGTGGAATAGAGTTCCATGTAGTCATGGCTCTATGTAGTACTGTGGAATAGAGTTCCATGTAGTCATGGCTCTATGTAGGACTGTGGAATAGAGTTCCATGTAGTCATGGCTCTATGTAGGACTGTGGAATAGAGTTCCATGTAGTCATGGCTCTATGTAGTACTGTGGAATAGAGTTCCATGTAGTCATGGCTCTATGTAGTACTGTGGAATAGAGTTCCATGTAGTCATGGCTCTATGTAGTACTGTGGAATAGAGTTCCATGTAGTTGTGGCTCTATGTAGTACTGTGGAATAGAGTTCCATGTAGTCATGGCTCTATGTAGTACTGTGGAATAGAGTTCCATGTAGTCATGGCTCTATGTAGTACTGTGGAATAGAGTTCCATGTAGTCATGGCTCTATGTAGTACTGTGGAATAGAGTTCCATGTAGTCATGGCTCTATGTAGTACTGTGGAATAGAGTTCCATGTAGTTGTGGCTCTATGTAGTACTGTGGAATAGAGTTCCATGTAGTCATGGCTCTATGTAGTACTGTGGAATAGAGTTCCATGTAGTCATGGCTCTATGTAGTACTGTGGAATAGAGTTCCATGTAGTCATGGCTCTATGTAGTACTGTGGAATAGAGTTCCATGTAGTCATGGCTCTATGTAGTACTGTGGAATAGAATTCCATGTAGTTGTGGCTCTATG